>NW_025776131.1:172500-373020 GCF_021130785.1 Homalodisca vitripennis
TACATTAACATAGCTTCCTTATCAAAGATTCTGTCATGTATTATAGTGTAATAACTTCTGAAAACTTTAAGCATCAATCAATATAGCTTACTTATAATAGGTGCTGTCATGGTACATGGTCTAGTAACTTCTGAATACCTAAAACATGAATCAATATAGCTTCTTACCACAGGCTCTGAAATACTGTAGCAGTTTTACCTGAATTCTAGCTCAGGTGGTTTTAGAGCCTACTACCAAAGAAGTATGACTGTTGTCACTGATAGCGTTGCAGAATCAAATTGCAACAATTTCGTTTTAAATAAATTTATGAAAATTCGCACTGTGGTACATTTTCAGTATTTGTAGTTTTAGGAAAACTAAATATTACGGAACCTAACTATTCAAATGCACTAATTACATTCACTGCGTAATACTACAAATTATTTCTTTTTTATATACCTATTGACATTATCAACTACTGTAAACAAGAAGCCATATTTCACCATAATGGCATTATCTTGGAATTACGTAACAGCTAGAAAAAATTGTAATATTAGGGATTTAAAAAAAATTTGTTTAAAAGAGTATTAGAAACCACTGTCACGGATAAAGTAACAAATTATTCACTTGTTTGTTCCATGTTTGAGATACAGAAGGTTCTAGTTAAGTTCAGATTACAGAGATTTGAAGCGCACCTGGGGTAATTATAGTAGGGCCGCAGAAAAACTATTTGTCTCTCTAATAAAGTTTTCACTCGTGTTCTGTTGTAAGGATTATTGGATTAATATAAGCAAGTCTTGTCCCACAGATTGTTTCATTATTTGCCTCCGAGTCTGCTTTCATCTTGTCTCTCACAAGAAAGTTTAAATAGCAAGGCATGACTTTCAATACACTTATCAATATATATGGTAAAACTAATGTTTTTGTTGAAGATGGAGATTGTATTGGCTACTATGAACCTAAGTTATACACTTTTGGGATGTGTCTGACGAAGATAGCTTTGCTATCGAAAGGCCTCACAAAAATAAAAGTTTTAAGTATTTTTTTATGTGTTTTAAATGTAATTAAGTAAAGTTAATGTTTTTGTGTTTGAAATTTCGATTTATCTTGAATGGTTGAGAAATTACCATAAACTACTAATATTCATGACGCTTGAGACATTAAAAAAATATCTTCTCGAATTCTTTTGGGATTAAAATATAGGGGTTTTCGTATTAATGAAGAAAGTAGGTTTCTCCGTTTAGCTGCTATACATGGCGGACGGGTGGTCTGCTTCACCCTGATTATAAGTTCCGCATGTATTACAGGGAGTAATGTATCAAAACCATGGAAATTAAAAACTATATATTATTTAGACTGTTTAACATTCACCTGCATTCTAATATTTGCAAGGCACCAATCTCTTAATAACTTAAGATCATTATTTATTTGTTCGCTGACGCCCTATTCATCTTTGTGGAACTAAAACAAGAGCTATGCAATAGACGAAAGCTTTAATATTCTGATAAAATTTAAAATTAAGGAAATAGCTTTTATAAATTAAAAAAGACATTTTATTTACCCTTGTAGTACACAAGATTCAACTATTTTTGAAGTAGTATGAAATTGTAGCATTTTTTATTGTTTTCTTCTCATGACGAAACTCATAAACCATGTCAATACAACTCCTCTTATATTAGTCGTGAATAATAAAATCAAAAAGTCTTTTTAACCAAACATACTGCAGTTTTAGGATTAAAATTTAAACTTTTGTAAATATTGTCCGCTTTTTTTATTAAAACGTCCTCTGGCAATACTAGCGTCTTACTAGTTTAAAACCATATTGAAAAACACGAAAAAAGTCCCAAAGATTTAGAGGCTAATTGTCTGAGAGAATCCAATTTAGTGGACTTATTACATTTCAAGTACTTATTAAAAAGTAATCTTTACTAATACTGCTACAACGCCATAAATAACAACAGTTTATTTTAACGGTTGAACGTTGATGTTCAAAAAGCTATTATTTTATAATTTTTTTAATACCAACAAGTTTTACCTCATCATAATTAGTTGGCGTTATTTTAAACAGCTGTAGATAGATACGTAACGGTTACAAAATCTCTGAGGTACCGCACACAGCCGACCACACCAAACAGAGATAAGGCAATTGGTTTTTTATCTCATTAGCGACCCCATTTTGTTGAGCACAACCAGTTCTGTCTTCTCAATATTTACAACGTGTTTATTTGTACTCCCACCGGTCAACCTAATTATTATTTCCGTTGTTGGGATAAGTCTCCGTTACAATTCATTATTTTATTTTAAGTAGATATTGTTCTTTGTATTAACTTTTTGTGTTCTGAAATATGTTCAGCATTTTTGAAAATGCTTGATAAAACCCCGTCCATAACGCTTTCTTATTTTAATTACATATATCCTTTTTACTTTTGTTTGATCTTAAATGGTTGTTTTCAAAACACACCTAGTGACTAGGCCTTTAAACACTACTAGTAATGTATTGATTATTTTTATTAATACAATATTTTTAATACTGTACAATTTATTATATGACATGAATCTTATCTTCAAATAATACATCTTCCTAATTAACAAATTGTAGATAAGCTCAGACCAAATTATAATCAAAAACATTCCCTTTCAACATATTATGTTTATGGCAATTAAATAGGACAAAATAGGGAACATTATGAATATTACTCAAATATAACAGTCGCTCAAACACTGGTAAAAACAGAGGTTTCAAAACAATTTAAGTCTTTACATCGTAAGAAAAAATGGTCAATACATGATATCAGTGTTTTATTTGTATATTCCAGTTATATTACAAGAATCAGCTTTAAGGTAGCGTTATTTTAGAAAGAAAATATAAAATTATTAAATATGGAAGAATAAAATAAATAAACATATTTTTAGAGAGTTAGGTTTTTTTTATTTGAAACGGATGTATTAATATGAACTAAAGAAATCAAATTCTTTATTATAATATATAAGGCTGTGCCAGGAGGAGCGAAAGCGATAACCAAACAATTATTTAGGAAGGTAAAATCGTGAGATCACCAGACTCCTTAGGGACTTCCCGATTTCCAAAATAATCGCCAATGAAATAACAGAGCAGTTGACCTAATATAACAAATGATGTTGTCAACGCGGTAGTCTGTGGAGTAAACGACACTAAGCTGGTTACTAACTGCAGCGCCCAGGCTGGACACCACGTGGTCGACAATGTCAGCCAGCGCTATGACCAGTTTTTGTCGAGGTACGGATATGAGTTTCATTGGAAGATGTACAGAGAGGTATAATTTGTCGAATTCAGAGTGTTATAATCTATCGAGTGCAGAGAGGTAAAATCTTCCAAGTGCAGTGAGGTAAACATTTATCAAGTGTAGAAAGGTACAATCTGACAAATGCAATGAGGTATAATTTATCAAGTGTAGAGACGCATCATCTGTCAAGGATCTAATTTTCCTAATGGGAGGACTTTTAATTTTTACCTCTATTAACTTAATAAATAAACTGATATGATTTTCACATATTAATGTCACTACTGTGCATGGTGACGAACAGTAAGCTGTCCCCGAGAACACTGCAGTAAATCACTAACGATGATGGTCGAAGGTCATGTAACTGTGATTGCTGGAACTACCTCTTGTAATGGCTTTCTGATACTGAGCCATCCATCTTGCGTCCGTCCACCTTCTTACTTTCTCAACTGTATATTTTTGTGGTATTTTCTTGGATAGCTTTGATTTACAATCGTATTTATAATGTTTTAAAAGATTTTAGTTTATAATAGTTATTAGTTTCAACGTTGTAAAAAATGTGTTTTAAAAGTTTTATACTGTATTATTTTTGTTATTTAAATAAGTGCTTATAATATTTTCTATTCTAAAAAGTTTCTTGTATGAGTATCTATTAAGATTGCAAGATGGCTTAGTTATGTTCAACATTTAGAAAGGAAATATATGCACCTGTGCTATTAATCATCGTACAGCAGAGTTGTAAAGGGTTTAGAATTTGTCAAGTCATTCAGAAAACTGTTCCTTTACGTTTTGTTGTATGAGGTAAAATTGGTTTAAATATCAATAGCAGTTCAAAGTTTTTTTGAACATTCAAATACTTACAGTAACTCCATTACTGCTATAACTACTGATTGAACATACCTGAGACGAATTTAATGGTTATGATCTGGGTGACTTTTTAAGTAATGCCGGTTAAATTAAATATAAACATGGTGTTTCTTCGCATTTTTCGTGTAACGTTTCTTTACGCTCATATCATATTACACGATAAAAAAACTCATAACACATATAAACTGCTTTTTCACAAATGGAGGGATATGTATGTGAGTGTAAACTTTAACGTAACAGTGTTTTCAAGTACAAACAGCTTTCCTTCTCAAAAGAACAAACTTCATACTTATTGGATTCTAGGGTATTGAATGTAAGGGAACTTATAAGTGAATACATTACAACTGTAGGTTGTGTTATGAATAAAGCATTACAATAGTTCTCCATCCAAAATATTGACAAAATTTAGTACAGATAAGTATAATAAATAAAGACGTAAACCATAAACTATATCCTTTGTTCGAAAATAAAATTATCACTATTAAAACAAATGCAGAAGATTTCGAATAGCTTAAGTACAGACATTTAATTTGAAAATGGTTTTGTTCCAGTGAACTATTTATTATTCTTTTTCAGTTTACTGAGATTTATTGAACCATATAATCTATTCCGATTTAAAAAGTTCGATTTTAATATGTATTTTTCCAATTTTTCCTTTTAAAAAATGTATAAAGATAGAAATAATTAATTTAAATTATTACTTTTATAATACGTACTAGTGTACAGCTGGTGCATGTTCGCGTAATATGCGTATCGGAATAATAACATAAAAATTTTGAATCTATTACAAATATGAACATTTTATAAAATTCTTTTCATACTTTTCTAGTCTGGCAATACAAAATGAAAAATATATAAATAAAGTATATATTATAGACACACGTTTGACGTAAAAAGAAAATTTCTAGCCTACAGAAATGAATTTTTACCTAAACGTAAGTCTTTCGAGACTTTTTTTCTGTAACATCACATTATAGTTCACATATTTTTCGGATCGCCCAAGATTGAGAACGTTAATGAATCAAGCTCTGTGTTTGACCGGCGGAAGTCAGTTTGGCAATGCAACATAACTCTGGATGGATGAGGATGAAATATAAATTTAAGTAAGGTGAAGTGAATCTAAACTCAGCATTTACAATAAAAAAACTAAATTTTAAACTAGATTTCAAATGCATTACAACAAACCTTTAAAATCATAACTACAAATATAACCGCATATAGGGGATGTTAGGATGAATTAAACGTCACATTATTAATGGAAATCAAAGCATACAAATTTTGAATTCAGTTATATATAAGTAGAAATAAATATATAGATAAAACAATTCAGTCCGACATTCCTCTAGAGGATTACCGCCCACGCTATTATGTATTTTAAATAAAACTATTTTATTTAAAGGATATTTATGAGATGTAATGCCGATCGAAATATAGTGAACTTAAGTAATTCTTATTTTTAGGTCCATATTGCGGTAAAAACATTTAAAATTTTACATCAGTGAACTCCTCAACGTGTTTTTCAAAAGTTTGATGTCCTTAATACAATAACTATTTCGTTTTTAATCAGAGTAGGTAGTTTTAGTTCAGTTTCTCATGAAATAATTAAACTGTAACCACTTAGTGTTGTGTCAGCGCAACATCAGATAAGTTCTTACAGCCTCCTAATGTGCATCAACACATCTTTGTTGATACCATCGTTGTTTGACGATTACACTGATATGATTATATTTTACATTCATGAGTTTATTTTATAAAAACATAAACTAGTACTCAAGTATTGCTTATGTACAAACTGCATAGAGATGTGGAATATGTTTTTAGAACGGCTCATTTCTCTCAATGTAGAAGAAATATGGGAAGTTCAGTAAAATAATTGTCTTTATTGTAATTTGAGTGCTGTAGGTTTTTATCTTTATAGTGGATATCCCGTTTCTCCTTGCACTATTCGGACGAACAATACTTTGGACAAACGATATGGAACCATCTCTCGGTAGGCCTATCTAATCATACATACAGTGTTGTGTGCCGTGTCGTTACCGTGATGAGCTCTCCTTCTCATCAGAATCCACAATCTCAGGTTTATCTACTCAATCCTATTGTTATAAGCGTCCTAGAATAACAGTTTATAAACTATTTATATTGTTTTTATAAAAAATATGGATATTTTAAAGTAAATAAAAGAAAAATAATGAATGCGAATAATGAATAATTAATCTGATTATTTTCAGAACATTATCTATTATTCGACAGATAAATGTTCGTAGGTTTTTTTTGCGATGGAAGGATTGTGAAGGAAACAGGATTTTCCCAGACATTCTACATAGTTTATTTACACAAAAACAGAGATTTTTAATCAGAGATAGATAAATTTACTAAAATACAGCATTTTTATTAGCTTCAATTTGAGGTGTCACAAGGTAATAGTTACCATTTCAAAATTTTTGCTTTGGGTAGGGGGGGCATTGGGTGAGAGCACCCTCATTTTGAAAATAATTGTTTTTCCCTCAAATTAGTACCATACACTCCCGTTTACAGAATTTTTATACTTGGGCTATAAGATTTTTAATAAGAGTTTGAAGTTTTCAATGAACACCCTATACAGAAAGGAATTTAGTATCATTAAGACCATTTTTGTAAACAGATTTCTGTTACAGGCCTATTTAATGGTTGGTAAATAACGTGTATTCTAAAACAATTACACACTATTCTGTAAGTTGCTCATGCAGTAAAACACAGGTAAACTAATCATTCTTACGTCAGTTGTGTTTCAAAATATCCGCTCAGTGAAAATCGGGTAAATAATATCCTAATATGCTCTTACTTTTAAAATGCTTTAAATAATATCATTGTTTTAACATTTGGCAATTGAGTTTTTGTTTTAATGTTTTACAGTAAAATTGAATTTAGATTTTTTATTATTAGTAACTTATAAAAAACCAAGAAATGTAACATAATGTAGATGAAAGAAGAATGAGGAGAGTTATAAACTTATGGAGACATAATACAAGTTTTACACAGTAGTGACGAATAGTATCGCACAAACTGGTGTAACATGGGAAAGCAATTATCTATATTTGCTAATTGATTGTATTATAGTTGTGAAAATAAATCTAATGGGTTATATACTGAGCGCTATCAGACAATTTAAATTGCCAATGTTTGGAAACAATGAGGTTATCGATGTTGTAATGATTAGAAATAACCCAAAAGCAAAAAGCTATTAGTAAAATATAAGAAATTATATTGCCTTTGCAATTTATAGATAGTGATGAAGTGCTCTACAGACTAAGAATAGTGTTTATCATATGCCCTATTATAAGGCATAAGAGGTGTCAAAAGGTCGCTGTAAATGAAACAAGAAAATGTTTTACCAAACGTAATAATAAAATCCAATGTTGTAGCAGATTAAACTCATACACTCCAGTTAAAATTGTTGTGGGTGACTCCTCATGAACATGGTCAGAACGTCTGCATGGTTATTTATTTCGACAAAATTAAAGACAAATAAAGGAAGAATTATCGGCTTACAAAATGTTTGCTGTATTTGATGAAATATATGAGGATGTAATCTAAAATTTAATTTTAATTCAATTTCCAGATTAAACTCTATTTATTCATTGCTCAATCAAGATTGGTTTAAACAGTTGCCTCGAGTTGAAAGTCAAGAACCTATGCACAGAAAGTTGTGACTGAATTTCTGATTAGATAGCAAAGCTAATAAAATGAGAACTTTCTGCTATTTTTAATGTTAGAAAATATCTGTAGTTCACATGGTTAAAATTAAACTGCCAAAACTTAGAGCTGGGTCTCCATGACGTAATGAGCTGTAAAGCAAGTATATACTCTGAATAGCCTACAATAAAATTATACAAAACACTTTTATAAAATGTGGTTACGAGTGAGAAGTTGAATATGCAACGTATCCAATTAAAGTTGGTAAAGAATCCTTGCCTCTAGGCTAAATGTTAGTGACAAAGGATGACATACAGCTGCATGTTTTTTCACCTTGAAGAATGTACGAGGGGTTGTTAAGTATGAAGCTTTTCGCAACATCTGATGTGTATCCTGATGTTTAATGCGTTTCGTGCTTTGATAAGTTAACAAGTATTCTCAAGACTCCTGGAGAAAAAATAGTTTAAAAGCATTACTCTTTGGAGTTAGATTGGACGAACATCATGAAATTCAAACACAATTTTATTTTCATTTAAAAGCAAATTCCCGTTACATTAACTCTTGCAATGATCATTTACTAAGCCTAATGGGTTATAAATTTCCAAATGTATACATCCCATAATACGTATTCTTAACACATAGTCAACATAATGTAATATCCTGACAAAAATTCTTCGAAAGCACTGAACTATTTATAGAAATGACAAAAAACACTAATAGGACATCTTACGCACAAAAACGCTGTTTATAATAACGTTTTAATTTTAAGGTTGCTAAAATTATAAGTTGTAATCAAATAATATTACCAAGTTAAACACGTTTTCTTGCATGTGTTTATAACTAAAGCTTAACTTTCGTTGGTGATAATATTTAAATTAAGCGAAGTTTTACATGTTTAGGAAGTAGAACATCTTCCTGCAAAGTTTTGCCCACTTTGAATACCAAAGCTAATCTTCATAATATTAAAAACTCCTCAGAATCAGCGGAAACATGAAGGGAGTTAGGGAAGGCACATTGTTACGAAGTTACAAGGGGATAGGATCTAAATATTCTCATACGACAACTCTACATTACTATTATTTGCACATATAAAAGGGTCTAATTACAAAGAAGAGCCTCAAGGAAAGAAAATTACCTCAAAATGTGTTTAAAGTATTTGTCTCTAATAACCAAATTAAAATGCCTTAGCGCAGATTCAGCGTACTCATGTAACGGCTATTTTATAACTGCTACTCATTTATTCTAAGAGTAACTGTTACTAAAAACAAAATCTAAGTTATAGTTACTTAGTCTCCATCACGTTTGACTTTACAGTTACAGATAATCAAAGTAACTGAAACTTGAAACCAACTCTTTAGATGTAACCGATTTTTGTGTGCTTACTAAGAGGGTATTCTCGAAGACTCTACAAACACAATATCAAAACCCTCGCCTTACCACCACCCACTCCACTGCACCTTACAAATATCCTAATTTAATGATATTCTGGAACACCAAAGTGAAATATTTTATTTTATTTTTTATTATTTTAGATTTCTCATAGTAAACTCATTTATATGCGCGAAATTTTTGTTATTATGTTTTTTATCTTTATTAAAACAATAAATTTGTCCGTTTACATTTATTTTTAAAGTACATTATGTTTTGTTAATTTTAGTCGATACAAGTATCTTTTAATTTTTAACTGGTTATTACCTACTTTGAAACTGATGAATACATTGTAACGGATATATTTAACCGTTACTTGAGATTACACCTGCAACAGTTGAATCGGTTATTACAGTTTTGTTCTAACATTGAGCACCCAGCTTGTACTGTATAAACACTCACTTAATGTGGAGTAAAGCTAAACGGACAAATACAGGAATAACGGTCTGATAAGTGCCCTGAACCAGTTTGGAACAGCAGCCGAAACAGGTCGAGTAGAAAAATGTTTTCTGTAACTTACATTCTGACATTAAAAGAAGCCAACAACTTTGGAAACATCGTTTGAAAAGATGGAAGATTGTATCTGGTGGTAACTTCTGGATTTTCAGCCAAGGCTGTTTTTGTCTCCTCATGAACCGTATATCTGCCTATCTATCTGTCGTGAGACAAATATATGGTAGCGATGTCTTTTACCTCTGACTTATTGCTGGATTATATTTGAGGATGAATGTTTCACTTTATTTATCATTAGTTTTACTTGATTGGGCACTATACGTAGGTAGTTCTAGTTGAAATTTAAAGTTAATATAAATTTGTGTTGTATTGGTTATTTGTTTTACTGTTTGAAAATATGTTATTTCTGCCCAGTAATGAAAGTACCTGTCAGAAAAGAAGAACTGAGTACAACCAGTGACTTATTTACTACTCGTAACGCAGTTACCCACGGTTTGGCAAGTAATTTTCAAAATTAGAATGCGTAATGTGCTTAGTGAGAGAACTTGCGATTTAATATAATTGAGCCATTATATACAACAAACGGAATTATGCGTATATATATATAAGGTACAATACATTTCAGTTCTCAAGATTAAGAGCCTCCGAGGTTAAGAGAAATTGCGACTGAGTTTGATATTAGGTTTTGCTTGCTCAGGAGCATTTCTTGTTAGAATGAATTATATTTCCGGGGCGATATCTGAGCTTGCTTTTCTGCCCAATCATGAAAATATATGTAAGTCTCAGAAACCTATTTTGGTCGAAAAGTGTCTATTTCCGCCATATAAATTTAATTTCAGTGTAATCTGTTAGGTGCCACGGTTCAGTTTTCCTTATTGCCGCAATCAAGAAACGATTACAAATCTAACAACAACACAATAAAAAGTTCTTTCTTTCAAAATTTGCAATCTATTTTTGGTCTATGGTATTTCTGATTTAATATTTTAGTTTTCATTTTTACCCAACCAAGAAAATATATAGACTACACACATAGTCTTTAGAAGACAACTTTCGTCATAAAACATCTTCTTTTGTTGCCTGTAATATACTTACGGTATAAGAAGTATATAGTTAATATATACTTACTCTATCCATTTAAAAATTATTTAAAATAAGTTTATAGTGAAATCTCAGTAGGACTTACAACTGTTTTAGATCGAGGGGGAAGAGTAATCGTACACTCGGAATCCGTACCTTTCATAGTGAAAGCATCTAATGTACTGATAGTAGGTTTATTTCACAGTTCATGAACAGTTTTAACAGTATCGTACATTACAGTTTTTGTGTGACAGAAGCACAAAGATACAAACAATTTTGAATATACCTATGTATTCATATTCAAGTAAAATTTACAATTGCGTTGATTCCCTAAAAGGACTTACTTTAAACTTCTCTCGTGGCCCTTGTTTTACCCACGGTTCCGATCTTTGAAGGTGTGAATTATCCATAAATCTGACATAATACAGAACATTTACTTGCTTGTCAATCTCAGTGTGCTACTTACCTGCCTGAGTCTAAGAATTATGACAACTGGTATGTGCCTAACCAGTATCGTATCATTAATCAGTTCCAAACGGGTTCATAGTTCCTAGAAAATTTTCTAGTAATAAAAAAACTTATTTGTCTAGTTTATCGCTTTGCAATTTTATGTCCATCATGGGCCACTAGGTGCTCTTATTTTTATTAAATTGTAACACAGAGTTAAAAGGCTCATTAATTCATGTCAGTGCCCATTCACTCAGTTTTCTTCGTTTAGTAAGTCAACTTAAAACACGCTAGCAATGTTCCCCATTAAATATAATTGTATTACAGGGGGTTCCGAAAAGATCTTACACATTTTAAAATTATTTCACAAAATTTAATCAGTATGGTAATATTTATAAATATGTACATAGAAAAAATATTAAAATTTAGTGTAAATTAGTAATATGTCGATATAACCACAGTTTATGACTCTGCAGGCGGGCACTCATAATTTACCGATATTGCACACCTTTCCTGGATTAGAATGAAGACTTCATAAAAAAGTTATTATTCTAGACGAAGCAGCTTTTTAAATGTGCAGTAGATGTTTGGAGCCGAAAAAGAATTGTATTTCCGTAAACATGGTTTCTTTATCTTTCAGTAGTGCATAAGATTTGTTTCCTCACTCTGGAAATATTTATTTGACATTTAAAAATAATTTACAGAAATTTTTATTTGTTTAATGAACATACAGATCACGGTAAGATAACTATTAATGTTGACATTATGCTGTGTTTCTCCACGCTACTTAAATATTCTAACTCACTTTTATCATAATTTTTTTAATTTCAAACTTTCATTTCCGCCTACACAAAATGGTGATGGCAAAGCCATTCAAGTTAAAAAAACTGGGTTTCAGGATCAAACATGTTGTGCTTATCTTACCACCCCCTGAGCTTATATCGCCAACCCCCTGTTAGTATCTCGCTAGCCCCCTGTGCAAATCTTGACAACCCCTGTTCTCATCTCGCCAGACCCCTGTATGCAAACGGTTACGCTAACGACCTTTGAATACGTTACTGATCATTGTAACACTATTTTTGCACCTAATGTTTTTTTCTGATTAATTCTTAAAAATATAAACCCAAGCAACGATTGCTCAGAATAACAAAGTAAAAGGTTATTTTTAAATATATCTAGTATATAATTAATTTGTGTTTTATATTTTTTTATCCTAAAAGATTATTTTGTAACACGCTTTTTGAGACAAATATGAACTGAAACTCGAGGATATGTTATCTGCATCTGCGTTCCCCTACACTCAGAATCCCTCAAATGTTTTGTATATGTTGCCTCTATCGCATGCCAGCCACGAGCAAAGTAGTACTTTGGCGAACGGTTTCATCCTACATTTGAATACTTGAAATAAAACATATTATGTGTTGTGTATATTTCTTTGATAGTGAGATTGTAGTTCACACCTTTTTGCTCTGTTTTCATGTTCTGGTTCCAATTTCCACTATCTGCCAGTTACCTACACAATGTTTCCAGTCCATCTCTGTATCTTTCGTAACTATAAGGAGTATTACTCACATAATAAAGGCAATAGCCATACAATATGTGCAAACTTTACAAGGTTCCATTTGGTCATAGGTGAAGAATTCATTATTATCAGTATAAATTTTGAATTGGTGTTATTCATATCGTAGACTTAAACTATATTAACTGCTTATATATTTAAAAGCATTATCTTGTACAAACAACACAGCCGAATTAATCTCTTCCTGAGTCTTTAATATGTCTAAATCTTTAACTTTATTAAAGCCTAAAGGAGATATCATATCACAGCCAGTGAATATTCCATGCTAAATCAGAAGAGATTTATTTCACTGTTGTTGATTAATTAAAAGTTCAACTTTGTAAAGATTTATCTCGGTTTTTACAAGTACATATCCTTGTTTTGTGGAGGAAGAGTTTTATTGCACAAGTCATTACAATCTTTGAAGTTTTGTACCAAATATACGATACACATAAGATTGGAGATCTCTGAGGTCGTAGTAATACCGATATTGAAAAGTTTACTTATAATTTTAAGTATGACAAATAAAACCTACACACACCACAATAAAATGTTAAAATAAAAATATGACTTGCCACGTTGTTTGCAAAATAGAGTAATAATTAACTAAAATCATATCTTGGGGTAGTGGACCTGGTATATCCTGTGTTCTTTGGAAATTTGCCTACGAACTTAACCACTTAATAATACTTTAAAATGAATTCCCTTCACGTTGTTGTTGACTCCTACTCCATGAGAGTTTTGTTTCTTTCGATGTATGTTTAAATAAATATAAAGGCTTTTTACAATCTCCAAAATCACAAAAGTCTGGTTCAAACAAAGACAAAAGTGTTGCTTGAAAATAGACAAGAATAAGTATCTTGTATACAATAATAGGATATTCAAATAAAATGCACATACCTGAAATATTAACAACCAAAAACAATAATCTTTATTTTAAAATAAAGTCAAACCTACAAAACTGATATATTAAGATTATAAACCGGCATCTCGCGGTAATGTTAATCCAGGAAAAGTATTATTGGATCGTATAATATAAAGCTTTCGGTATACCACGCATTTACTGTGTATTTTGCATTAACTTAAATAGTAACATCAGAGATTATACTCACATAACGGCTATGCTGAAATCTAATACATTTAGCCTCATAAGGAACAAATTTAATAGTAGACACACTAGAGAGGTTATCTTCACTACAGGGATCAGGGTTCAGGTCTTGGTTTGGGGAAGGCGTTTTCTCATATAAACCAACATTTACATGAGTCTAGCCACAAGTAATCCATACACGTTTTGGGATAAAGCTTCAAATCGCCCTATACATACATTACCGATAATTAATTTTTAAAGCCTAGTGTGAATTTTTTCAATTTTAAATTTACAACCAATAAGCTCAAATTTTTAAATTAAATGTTATATTATACCTAAAAAGTAATAATAATGCTGTATCGTAGTAATTATTCTTTGGCATGTGTATAAAATATAATATCGAATGAAAAAAGGTAATTTCTTTTATATATAAAACTCTTATTTAAAATGGTTTGGCGAAGAAATATAAACATGAAACCAGGGAATTTTATAGGTAAATTCATAAAATATAGTAGTTGCTACATGAGAAGTCATTAATGCACTGGTACGTATGGCAAACTCATAACCAAGACGAAGAGCTTCTCCATCAATGTTTGTGCCCAAAGCCATCAGCATATAAGGTTACAGGAACATTAGGCGTTGTTCATCCCCCTGTATATCCGTGTCCTCCTTCATACTCTACACAAGTCTCCATAGTACGTGCTATATAAGGTCTAATCTACTTCATCAAAGGTTGTATCTACAGCTATCAGCATACAAAGTTACAGGCACATTAGGCGTTGTTCATCCCCCTGTATATCCGTGTCCTAATTCATATTCTACACAAGTCTCCATAGTACGTGTTATATAAGGTCTAATCTACTTCATCAAAGGTTGTATCTACAGCTATCAGCATACAAAGTTACAGGCACATTAGGCGTTGTTCATCCCCCTGTATATCCGTGTCCTCCTTCATACTCTACACAAGTCTCCATAGTACGTGCTATATAAGGTCTAATCTACTTCATCAAAGGTTGTATCTACAGCTATCAGCATACAAAGTTACAGGCACATTAGGCGTTGTTCATCCCCCTGTATATCCGTGTCCTAATTCATATTCTACACAAGTCTCCATAGTACGTGTTATATAAGGTCTAATCTACTTCATCAAAGGTTGTATCTACAGCTATCAGCATACAAAGTTACAGGCACATTAGGCGTTGTTCATCCCCCTGTATATCCATGTCCTCCTTCATACTCTACACAAGTCTCCATAGTACGTGCTATATAAGGTCTAATCTACTTCATCAAAGGTTGTATCTACAGCTATCAGCATACAAAGTTACAGGCACATTAGGCGTTGTTCATCCCCCTGTATATCCGTGTCCTAATTCATATTCTACACAAGTCTCCATAGTACGTGTTATATAAGGTCTAATCTACTTCATCAAAGGTTGTATCTACAGCTATCAGCATACAAAGTTACAGGCACATTAGGCGTTGTTCATCCCCCTGTATATCCGTGTCCTAATTCATATTCTACACAAGTCTCCATAGTACGTGTTATATAAGGTCTAATCTACTTCATCAAAGGTTGTATCTACAGCTATCAGCATACAAAGTTACAGGCACATTAGGCGTTGTTTATCCCCCTGTATATCCGTGTCCTCCTTCATACTCTACACAAGTCTCCATAGTACGTGCTATATAAGGTCTAATCTACTTCATCAAAGGTTGTATCTACAGCTATCAGCATACAAAGTTACAGGCACATTAGGCGTTGTTCATCCCCCTGTATATCCGTGTCCTAATTCATATTCTACACAAGTCTCCATAGTACGTGCTATATAAGGTCTAATCTACTTCATCAAAGGTTGTATCTGCAGCTATCAGCATACAAAGTTACAGGCACATTAGGCGTTGTTCATCCCCCTGTATATCCGTGTCCTCCTTCATACTCTACACAAGTCTCCATAGTACGTGCTATATAAGGTCTAATCTACTTCATCAAAGGTTGTATCTGCAGCTATCAGCATACAAAGTTACAGGCACATTAGGCGTTGTTCATCCCCCTGTATATCCGTGTCCTAATTCATATTCTACACAAGTCTCCATAGTACGTGCTATATAAGGTCTAATCTACTTCATCAAAGGTTGTATCTGCAGCTATCAGCATACAAAGTTACAGGCACATTAGGCGTTGTTCATCCCCCTGTATATCCGTGTCCTCCTTCATATTCTACACAAGTCTCCATAGTACGTGCTATATAAGCTCTACTCTGCTCCATCAATGGTTGTACCCACAGCTACCAGCACACAAATTTACAGGCACCTTAGGTGTTGTTCATCTCCCTATTTATACATGTCCTCCTTCATATTCTACACAAGTCTCCATAGTACGTGGTATATAAGCTCTAATCTGCTCCATCAACGGTTGTATCCACAGCTATCAGCATACAAAGTTACAGGCACATTAGGCGTTGTTTATCCCCCTGTATATCCGGGTCCTCCTTCATATTCTACACAAGTCTCCATAGTACGTGCTATATAAGCTCTAATCTGCTCCATCAACGGTTGTATCCACAGCTATCAGCATACAAAGTTACAGGCACATTAGGCGTTGTTTATCCCCCTGTATATCCGTGTCCTCCTTCATATTCTACACAAGTCTCCATAGTACGTGCTATATAAGCTCTACTCTACTCCATCAACAGCTGTATCCACAGCTACCAGCATACAGAGTTACAGGCACATTAGGCGTTGTTCATCCCCCTGTATATCCGTGTCCTAATTCATATTCTACACAAGTCTCCAGAGTACGTTCTATATAAGCTCTAATCTACTTCATCAAAGGTTTTATCTACAGCTATCAGCGTACAAAGATACAGGCACATTAGGCGTTGTTCATCCCTCTGTATATCCGTGTCCTCCTTCATATTCTACACAAATCTCCATAGTACGTGCTATATAAGCTCTACTCTACTCCATCAACGGTTGTATCCACAGCTATCAACATACAAAGTTACAGGCACATTAGGCGTTGTTCATCCCCCTGTATATCCGTGTCCTAATTCATATTCTACACACAAGTCTCCATAGTACGTTCTATATAAGCTCTAATCTACTTCATCAAAGTTTGTATCTACAGCTATTAGCATACAAAGTTACAGGCACATTAGGCGTTGTTCATCCCCCTGTATATCCGTGTCCTAATCCATATTCTACACAAGTCTCCATAGTACGTGCTATATAAGCTCTACTCTGCTCCATCAATGGTTGTACCCACAGCTACCAACACACAAATTTACAGGCACCTTATGTGTTGTTCATCTACCTATATATCCATGTCCCCCTTCATATTCTACACAAGTCTCCATAGTACGTGCTATATAAGCTCTAATCTGCTCCATAAACGGTTGTATCTACAGCCATCAGCATGCAAAGTTACAGGCACATTAGGCGTTGTTCATCCCCCTGTATATCCGTGTCCTAATCCATATTCTACACAAGTCTCCATAGTACGTGCTATATAAGCTCTACTCTGCTCCATCAATGGTTGTACCCACAGCTACCAACACATAAATTTACAGGCACCTTATGTGTTGTTCATCTATCTATATATCCATGTCCTCCTTCATATTCTACACAAGTCTCCATAGTACGTGCTATATAAGCTCTAATCTGCTCCATAAACGGTTGTATCCACAGCCATCAGCATGCAAAGTTACAGGCACATTATGCGTTGTTCATCCCCCTGTATAACCGTGTCCTCCTTCATATTCTACACAAGTCTCCATAGTACGTGCTATATAAGCTCTAATCTGCTCCATAAACGGTTGTATCCACAGCCATCAGCATGCAAAGTTACAGGCACATTAGGCGTTGTTCATCCCCCTGTATATCCGTGTCCTAATTCATATTCTACACAAGTCTCCATAGTACGTTCTATATAAGCTCTAATCTACTTCATCAAAGTTTGTATCTACAGCTATTAGCATACAAAGTTACAGGCACATTAGGCGTTGTTCATCCCCCTGTATATCCGTGTCCTAATCCATATTCTACACAAGTCTCCATAGTACGTGCTATATAAGCTCTACTCTGCTCCATCAATGGTTGTACCCACAGCTACCAACACACAAATTTACAGGCACCTTATGTGTTGTTTATCTACCTATATATCCATGTCCCCCTTCATATTCTACACAAGTCTCCATAGTACGTGCTATATAAGCTCTAATCTGCTCCATAAACGGTTGTATCTACAGCCATCAGCATGCAAAGTTACAGGCACATTAGGCGTTGTTCATCCCCCTGTATATCCGTTTCCTAATCCATATTCTACACAAGTCTCCATAGTACGTGCTATATAAGCTCTACTCTGCTCCATCAATGGTTGTACCCACAGCTACCAACACATAAATTTACAGGCACCTTATGTGTTGTTCATCTATCTATATATCCATGTCCTCCTTCATATTCTACACAAGTCTCCATAGTACGTGCTATATAAGCTCTAATCTGCTCCATAAACGGTTGTATCCACAGCCATCAGCATGCAAAGTTACAGGCACATTATGCGTTGTTCATCCCCCTGTATAACCGTGTCCTCCTTCATATTCTACACAAGTCTCCATAGTACGTGCTATATAAGCTCTAATCTGCTCCATAAACGGTTGTATCCACAGCCATCAGCATGCAAAGTTACAGGCACATTAGGCGTTGTTCATCCCCCTGTATATCCATGTCCTCCTTCATATTCTACACAAGTCTTCATAGAACGTGCTCTATCAGTTCTAATCTACTCCATCAATGGTTGTACCCACAGCTATTAACAAACAAGGTTAGATACACATTATGCGATGTTCATATCCGTGTAAGTATTCTTTTTTATTGTACACAGTGGTACGTGCAGTGCGTGGATATGGCCTATAAAAGGTTCTTGAAACAGATAACTTTAATTTTGTTTTAGACCAAATGACAAAGGGATTATTTAAAAGCTTAGTATGTGTTCCTATTCAGAAGCCTTCTGACGGAATAGTCAGAAATGAGTAAGACATTTCTAGTTCTTACTCAGAATTTCTGTAAACTTATTGTTTGTTCTTTAAAGTAAAGTTCGAAAGAATTAAAGTTTTAGTTTTCATAATAAACATGATCAAGCTTGTGTTACTTTACAAAAAAATACGAAAAGATATCTAAAGTAATCTTGCTAATATCAAATACGTTATTTATTCACAATAAGTTAAGAATTAAAATTATTCTGTTTCATACATAATGTTTAATTAAGTCAATTTCTTAGATACAGTAACGCAAACATTGCTGTAATTGGATGCCAATGTTAATCAATATTTGCGTTTAACCAAGTGTATTTTATTGATTCCAGATTTCAATCTCCTGGTGAAGTACAAGTTTTCAATAATTGGAAGGCCGCTTTTAAATGGTTTTAAAACTAATGACTATAAAGCTGAAACAAACTCCGTATCAGAAAAGTGAAATTGCAATAACATAAACGGATCCGGTTACATACCAACTCGCTCCTTTATTTCTGCTGGATATCAAAACACTTTTTGAAATTAGCAGAAACTCTGTCAGAAACGATAATTTTCTTGTTCGCTAACTTTTAGATCATAATTGGAGATTTTATCGGAACCACAGTATTATTCTTTTAGAAACTTTTAGAAACATAATTATTCCTGGAAGTACTATCAAAAAAGGCTTTTTAAACTTAAATTAATTCAACTTCGCCCTCATTGGTGAAATCTTTGATTTCCTCATTTTATAATGTATTATTGCTATTTTTGGTGATCAAACAACATAAACTAACCTTTCCGTGCCTAATTAAACTAATACCAAAATAATAAGAAAGGCAAAACTAAAAAAAAAGAAGTCCTAATAAATATACTTGTTAAAGAACTCAAGAAATATTTTACAATGATGTGGAACAGTCTGTATGGTGACCTATCTTTCAAGCTTAGCAAGGTAGTCCCGTAGCGGTCACAATGGTCTCCTTCGCGCTGGTAACACAATTCATGTCCAAATATCGACTCGGGTCACTTTTCTTCTGGAGAGAGAAGAGTTTCTACTTTTCTTATTGATTTTTCTTCCTTCAATAAGAAGATCTATGTCAAACCTCCAGGAAAATGACACAATTATTTCCAGTAGTTCATATCTTCCCTCCGGACTCATGGAACCACCGTTCACCAGTGAGATTTCTCTCAATCTTTTCCCTAATTAAATCTTATCTCTTGCATCATATTTTTTACGGTAATCCGTGAATTGCAATAACTCCAGCTGTTGTACACTTTTTGAGGTTCTACGTATTAATCTCCAAGATAGTAATGTTGTCTACATTTTGAAGCAAAATTTTCGCTTTTTAATACTATTTTAATACTTTAGCTCTTTAATATACTGGTAATTATGCACATTCCATTCTTGAGGTGTTCGCATTGTTGCCCATTTTGTTTTGCTGTAAATTTAAGAGCACGATTTCCCTTAATGCCGGCTTACACGGTTCACTCCTTTCTTCATCGTAAACACAATAACGGTTTGAATACACGATGGTTTAAATGGAAACAATAATACATTTAGAATCAGGTGAATAATGTGACAGAAACAAGGAATACAGAATCCGTTGCTAAGTTAAAATACTGCACGTCATACTTCAGCACCAAACCTAAAAAACATCCGGTGCTTGTATCTTGTTTCTTGTTATAAGATAAGCATCGCTCCATCACAATTTTGCTATGCTACAATACTGATCTCCGACCTCTAATTGAGTTTCAATTTTGTAGTTCTTTAGCGTGTAAAATAATACAACAAAAACAGTATTTTTAAAGACATAAGTTTTGTAGACATAGCAATCAAACAGGATTTACCAGCTCAGCGTTGAATCTGTTCGTGACCACTCCACATAAGTCCACATTATAAGTAATCTGTTATATAATGTTATCACTATTAGTGACACAGAATATCTGCTACGTACAGCACATTAAATTTGTAATCACGTCCTGTGTCACTGTGGCTCGCACGTAGCAACCAACCATGGTTAGGCTGCATTACCTGACGTAAACACCATATGGAGTCAAATGTTTGTTTATTTACGTTCTTGATCCTATTAATATGTTATAGTTTAAAAATTAAAAATGTTTTCTCAAACGGGAACTTTTCAAACAGTATCTCTAAATACATCATTGCGTTATTTTGTGCATTCAGCCTAGAAGAGTGAACACTAAATTGTAACATTTATAATGTAACATAATTTAGGAAACATCTAGATTTTTTTTAATTGGTTTATAAATTACTCACCTGACATACCTTATTCCCCGAATAACAAATAAAAGGTACCCGATAAATATTTACATGTATGTTGAGATCGAAAAACAGCCCGTAACTGAATTTTTACGTAAAAAATATTTTAATATAATATATTTGGATTATATGATGTTCCTGACTCAACAGTTCGAAGACAGCGCTCTTCAAAATTATGCAAGAGTTGTATTTCAATTGAACAATTAAATAAAAAATACATGTTTTCAAACCATTTGGTTACTATAACAAATTAAACATTTTAAAATTTAGTATAAACAAAAATTTGTTCTACTTATAATCAATCTGACTTTACCTATAAAATTTGTTAAGTGTTACAAACTTTATATACCGATGACGTTTTTTGTTGGCAAATACGTTTGCGATGTTAGTTTCTTCTTAGACTTTACAGACAACATAGAGGGAGATGGAGAGGATTCGCTTCATTTGCCGAATATGGAGGATGTGCTTGCAACAGCTTGCTTATTTTCTCGAACTTTAGACCAAGCACTAAACTTTTTGTCTTTTCCGTGAACTTGTTCTAAATTCCTTTGCAGAAAACAGATGGTAACACTGATAGAATATCTCTAGATAGTTCCCTCTCTGTTTATTCAACTACTCCACAGAAGCACTCCCTGATCTCACTAATAACTGCAACAACTAAATTCACATAAATAAACCTCAAACGTTTCACTTCCGTAGGGAAACCTTTGAAATTATGTCGGCGAAAAATTCTACACTTATTTTTAATGGACTCTCCGTGGAAAAACACTAATACATTGCATAATTGCTGCCAACACGTGTTATCATCCCTTAATTGCGGCTTAAAAGACTGCATATAACTTTCTGATGCTGATTTATTATGTTTATTATTTATTTACGTTTCAGATGGTATTTTATTTGTGTTAAACAAATAAAATAATTTAAGATATATAAGCACGATCTTATAGTTTGATATTATTACTTATTACAATTTTAAAAGATATTTACATTTATTAATCATGTCTGTTAAAAAATACAGATATACAACCATCTAGAAAGCAGAATGTTACAACTCTGAGGCAACCTAAGAGAGTAAAAACTTTGCCAGGCTACTGGAGGATAGGTATTATTGGTGACGCTTAGCAATATTCTTTGGAGAATCGTGCCCAATTATTGTCAATACGCCATTGAAAACACATTCTTGTCTATTTAGAAACTGTTCATATTGGTTCTTAGAGAGTCCCGCATAAAACACAGACATAGACAAACATAAAATAATAGGAATTCTGTCAGAACTCTTAGCGATGGCTACAATACACAATATTTAAGTTTTTGCCTCAATATCTTTTCGAGGTACCTCCCTGAGCTCAAGGCTTTCCTAATTGCCATTGAATGACATCCTAAATTATCTAACTTAATATTCACTGTACACTGTATAAATAAAAGATATATAACAGAATATCTAAAGACCCGACAAAACGTAACTTACGTCTTACTGACCGATCCAACAAAGTAAGTCCTTTATATGGGTCAAATGTCAGATGTTTAAAATTCCAAATTACTGTACGTTGTTTCAATATTGTTTATTGTACAGTTTTGCCATCACAGTACACATAGAACTAATATAAAAATATTCACTATCGCTCAACAAAATTCCATGGAGGTACGTACATGCAATTACATATACACCATACATAACTTGGTGTATATATAGAAATGAAGCTGTGTGTTAACCTCTACAGGTCAGTTCATTGTCAAGATATCGTAACAAGCACAGCCCAGGCGGGCGGAGATGAACTCATTCCAGTCTCTTTTATGAGAGACTTTGCTACTGCTTAGTTAATAACATTTGGTTAAAACTTTTGACACTTCTTCGTATTTTTTTTAATCTTGAATAAGATTGAGAGTCTCCTACCGCCTCCCCAGTGGCCTGGTCTATGAATCAATATGTCGACAAAAAATTCGTTACAAATGACATTATGTACCTTTTTTTGACCATTATAGCCCCTGTGCTTATGCCGCCAACCTCTATGTATTAAT
The DNA here is from genome assembly GCF_021130785.1 of Homalodisca vitripennis. Taxonomy (NCBI): domain Eukaryota; kingdom Metazoa; phylum Arthropoda; class Insecta; order Hemiptera; family Cicadellidae; genus Homalodisca; species Homalodisca vitripennis. Next base: position 195,635 of record NW_025776131.1, read on the forward strand.
CTTCACCAGCCTACTGCACTTTTTTGCCAGCCCCCTGTGCTCCCTTTCCCAGGTCTCTGTGCTTTCTCGCCAGCCCCATGTGCTTATCTTTGCCAGTCCCCTGTGCTTAACTGATCGGTCCCCCTGTGGTTGCATGGCCTTCCGATTACGTCTGGGAATTACGTTACCCAAACATTGTATCACTTCTTTTTTATCTAATGTATTTGTGAGGCTAGGTCCTGAAAAAAGACCTAAGCAAATTTTACTCAGAATATTGGTTGAATAGAATATTATACAACATCAGTGTCAAACGTATATGGTATTTCATTAATATCGTATAATTTTAAAACAAACTTTAAAGAAAAAAGATAATAACTAAGAAGAATACTAATTGTAAGATTTTACTTGTTAAATAACAAAACTGTTTTATAAGACGGGAAAAACAAGTTTTAAGTATTGCAGACAGTGTCTTGAGAAATGGGAAAGAAAGGCTTTTTATGTGGTAATTGCAACACTTGAAACTCTCAATGTTTGTGTTTGTGTTTTTCCGTTACTGATCTTGCCCTGTAAGTGGCTAAAACATTATAAAAATCATTTTCCAATGACTTTTAAATAAGCTATATATTTTATATTTTTATATAATAAATGATTAATTAATAGATTACTTAGTACACACTTGTTAAATTAGTAGGAACAAAAGTTCTAACACACATGTTATGAGATTAAATACCTTTGTCAACCGAGTCCTAAGGTACTCAGCTCTCAGAATCCAACATTTCAGTAGTCTCTGCCATATGCCAGCCATAAGTAACGTAGCCAACTGACGAACAGTTTCATCGTACTTTTGATTTGTAGAAAATATGATAAAATATGAAAAATGAGAGTCGTACAAAACACTTTCTATAGTGGTATTTCAGTTCTCACCACTTCGCTCTGTTTCCAAATTTTACCAATTGTGCGTTACCTACACAATGTTTCTAGCCCATCTCTGTAACTTTTGTAACTATATGGAGTACTGATCACACAAGGGAGGCAATAGCCATAAAATAGGTGCTAACTTTACAAGATTAAATTCAGATAGAAGTGAAGAATTCTCTATCTTCAAAGTAAACGTCCAAAATGGGCATCATTTGTATCTTTATGGTTACAAATCATTACGAGGTTCTCTCAAGACGTTATACATTATCTTATATAAAAATCATGGTCAAATAGATTTCTTCTTCGTAGTCTTAAACAATGTCTACATCTTTAACTTTCCTACAGCATTAACTGTTGCTGATGTTAATGTTGTTGATTAATTAGAAATTCAATGTTGTAAAAAGTAATGTCGGTTTCAAAAGTATATTTCCTTTTTTTTTGTCAAGCAAGAGCTACTTAAAGGGCAACATCAGTAACTGAAACACAAACACAACCATTGAGAGTTTCAAGTATTCCAATGAATATTATTACCACATAAAAAGCCCCTCTTCCCGTTTCTCACGAAACTGCCTGCAATAAATTAAACTTGTTTTTTTCCGTCTTCTAAAAAGTTTTATCTGTAACAGTAAAATATTAAAATTAGATTTATTCTTAGTTATTTTGTTTTTTTTTTTCTTCAAAGGTTGTTTTAGTATTATATGGTATTAATGAAATACCACATACGTTGATACAGATCCTATATAATATTCTATTCAACTATCACAATACTTTTTATTATCTATATAATGAGCTAAAGAGGGGGAAGACCGATTACAATTCACATAAATTAAATAATGGCTTTTATTGAGATTTATGTGTGGATAATTTTAGAGAATTTGTGAGAGCCCTTCCCCCCCACCAACCACAAAAACACAATTTGAAACGAATTAGAAATAAAAATTGCCAATTAAAATTTCAGGTATACAATGTAAGTTAAGAAAATAGGAGTATTCCTATGACCTATACATATCCAAATATTATTTTAGATGGAATTATATGATTTGTTGAATAAAGGTAGAAACGTTTCCCGTATCTTTGGAATCTGAGGAACCTTCGATATTTACGAGTGAACGTTAATAACTCGATATTGTTTTCGTACGTTCACTTTCTTCTGGAACAGTCAGAAAATATATTCCCACTGCGGAATGTGATACATATATTTGAAAAATGAGTGTTTACTCCATAAACAAAACTTAATCCGATATCATCCACGTTTATAGTGATTGTGATTTAACTTAACTCAGGATAATGTTTGGTGTTAATAACAAATACAATATTTTAAGGACTATAAAAAAACTATGTATTGGCATTGTTCCAAATTCTCTTTGTATTAAATGTTTTGAAATAGCAAAACAAATCGTAAACATTGTGTAACGATTACTTGTGCTGAAAGGGTTGGTCTGAAAGCAAATGTACATATAAACCTCAGCAATTTTATTACTGTTACTAACATACGTATGACGTATTTTCCACCTGCTGTGGAGGATGTAGAAACAGTGCTCTCTATGAACAGCTTTCTCTCAGCTGGTGTAAATAATATAAGACCGTCCATACTGGTAATATTATGCTGTTTTTCTTGTCTTATGAAAATTATAGAAGACCATATGAAAGTGAAATAATTTCCCTTTTTTAATCAATTTTGTTAAAATTGACTATTGTGAAACATAATTTGTATACAGCCAGTTCAATAAAAAACTTTGCCTAATGCAAGAACAATCGCCAGTTTTTTGGACCGTAAAATCCTAGTAAAGTGCTAAAACCAAAACAAACTTGAAGGAACATTGACTGTTGTTAGAAGTGCCCTTTTTAAAGCACTTCAGATTCTTGCTGACTGCTAATAATCAATCGACCGTCAAACTGTCACAAGTCTGTCTCCTGACGGAAAAATTAATTTTTAAAACTTTCTACGCGTTTTCCAGAATTGATTAACACTAGAAGTTGAGGGAAAATAAGGAAACATTTAATTAAATAACCCACATATTGAGTAAAGTATTCTCCTTTGTTTTGGTTTATCCTTAAGGGTGAAATATTCTTAGAAGTAACGTACAGTTTAATTTGCTCCTATTATGGAAAATATTTTATTTAATAAGAGAAAATGGGGAAAACGGATAGATATACGAAAGTACAGGAATGCCGAGAAGATCCTTAGTACGACAGCATTTACTCTACTTCCACAAGTGCAAAAGGTGAACCCACATAGTCCTCGCAAGTCACGTGATCTTATTCGATCCAGGGTACAGTAATTCATATGGTTGTGTCAGATGACCAAGTTGGTAATTCTGGGTAAAAACCCTAGTTGGGAAATCAGAAATTTTTTTAAAACTCAGAGGCGATGATAAGACAGCAAGTTGTTAGATTCTCTAACGCGGTTTTGGAACAAAACCACCTTCAGTGATTGCGATGTATGTAATCCAGAGGCGAGCTGATGGCATGACGTAAAAATAACCATCATAATTCTTAAAACGATAACATTAGTTTTGATGATACTCAATTTTCAAAAACGACTGTCTCCTATTACAAAATCTCCTCACACAACAGTCCATTCAGCGCCAGTTAATGTCACCACCAAATATTCCGTATAGCATCATAATGTTGACTACGTTTGCTTCATATGTTATATTTTTATATGATGCACACACGAAATAATCAACTCCATAGACATCACCATACAAATTGCATTGATTTACAAATCTTCCGTCACAGAGTGTATAAAAATTATATAATGCATTCCCAGAATATATATAATTTGAAAACAAAATTAATATGTTTAATAAAAATGCATAAAGCTCGAAAGATGTATTGTTCTCCGAACCATTATACACGAATTTTAAGGAACAAAGCATAGTTAAATATTTAAATAAAAGTATATATAAAAATGTTATATAAATTATAAAATATTGTAATGCTCGTAGGTTATACATCACGTTTTTTTCAATATATTAGGAAGTTATTAAATTCTATAAAGATCTTAGTGTAATTATAAATGTTATTTATAAGAGTTGTAAGTAAAATCCCCTTAAAATAAATTAAGTTAAACCAAAATAAAGGAAGAATTACCATAATTAAACTACACACGGTAGCTTTATAAAATAGTATAACACGAAATGGTACAAACGGATACCACCAGTAACGCTAGGATACTTGTACGTTACATACTGGTATTTACCACACCAAAGTAAAACTAACCCATTGTAAGATGCCCCACGACGTCTTCCTCGTAGGTTATGCTGATGACGTGGCTGCAGTCATCACGGCGAGGACTCAGGACTTGGCACAGTTACGCCTTAATCAATTAAATGATTCGGTTCAATGCCTGGATGACGAGCCATGGACTTGAGCTGGCGATCGCCAAGACCGAAAATCGTTATACTTCACTCGACGGAGAATCTCCACTCTGATCTCTATGAATGTGGGGGGGTGTTCGAGGTTCGGACAAGGACTGCGGCCGAAGTAACCTGGGTGTGTTACTCGACTGCCGTCTTCGGTATTGGGAGCAAATTCAAGGCGGTGTGTGACAAAGCCTCTAAGGTGGTTATGTCTCTTCGGCAGGCTGATGGCTAACGTAGGAAGCCCTAGGTCAAGTACGAGACGCCTCCTCATGTCTACTGTAAACTCAACCCTTCTGTATGGCGCAGAGGTTTAGGCGGGTGTCATGAGGATAAGGCGATACAGTCAAAAGCTGTTATCGGTACAGAGAAGAGCGGCACTTAGGGTCGCCTGTTCCTATCGCAACCTTTTCCGGTTCGGCCGTGGCGGTCGTGGCTGGGGTGATCCCTATGGATCTGCTGGCCATCGAGAGACAGACCATCTTCCAGGAGGCTGCCGAGCGGGGTAGAGAGGATGCCTTGACTGCTGCCAGGGTGGACACTCTGCAGGTTTGGTAGCGGAGGTGGACGGAAGGATCGGACGGTCGCTGGACCTTCCGTCTCATCCGAGAGCTTCTATCCTGGATGGATCGTGGCCACGGGGAGAAATATTTCTACCTGTGTCAGTTTCCTGACGGGGCACGGTTACTTTAGGAAGTACCTCTACAGGATGGTAAAATTCAGGTCGCCTCGGTGTGCTTACTGGGCGGAGGAAGATGATGATGTTCATCACACCTTCTTCGCTTGCGGGCGCTTCACCGAGTCCAGGCGAACGCTCACCACCACAGTACATGAGATCCTTCATCAGAAGCGTGAAGACGGATGCCTGGCTGACCCCTAGCTTCGGAAACAAGCTAGCTTTGTCCTGGTTGGGACATAAGACACACGAACCAGGCAAGATATCATCCGAAAGGATTCCGGCCTGGGCCCTCCGTGGCCCGTAGGGGGTTTAGTGGGTAGTCCGCAAGGGAGTCCCACACTCCGTGCGCAAATGCATTCTCCCTACGTTAAAAAAACCCCCAATGTATCCTTACAATTTGTATAACACGAGGTATTGTATAGCAAAATAACTTTAGTCTTGTAATCATTTGTCACCGGTAATGCCTTGAGTAACTTCATATGAATGTTGTTCTTTAACTTATGTACAAGCACACTTTATTATTTTTCATTGCTTTGAATAAATATTATAAATCAATACCAATATATTTAAATGAATAATTTTGCTCGCAGTGTAATCAATAACATGTTTCTGATGTAAATCACCTTTATTTAATGTTTGATATCAATTTAAGGGAAGTGTAAAGTAAATAAACAATCGGATTGAATCAATAGATATATTTGATGGTCAGTTAATGAGATCTGTGATTATTCACTAGCCAAACACAATTCTCTGCTTACTGTTTCAATATAGTTCCACCTTTAACTGTTTGCAATTACTGAAGCAGTATTTCAATGTTCTGAAAATACGTTATTTTAGTGGAAATGACAACGAAATGATAGTTACTTAAAAGTAAAAAGTAACTAACATCCTTAAGACAGTGTTTAACTCTAATAATTATAAATACTTCCTGGTATTTAGGAACAATAATCACTCCCTCCTTGAGGTCACACCCTCCCTCTCTAACCTTCTCCTCGTTCTCAAACGTTGATCGCTCGTGTTTTTATTAAGAGACGTAAACTTGACAGCAATGTAGATCTTACGTTTTGTCGCAAGACATGAAGTCAAATTAAAGTATCTGAAAACGTACTGATAAAGTTTGCACCGAGGAAATAGTAAAGTTTGTCTTTATATAAATCGATAGACGGTAATTTTAATAAAAAACATTTTAAGATAGTGTAATTTGACAAACAGTAGCCCTTTAAATGTTTAATTGACTTTGATTACAGTTTGATTTTCAAAGGCTCCCCGTGGGTTAGGATTCTGGAAATTCTGGTGTATTCGTGTATAATAAATTTTTGGTAAATGGTTCTTTAGCTATTAATAGGAAGGGGACACAGGAATTACAGTGCAGTCATAATGAATTTGATACGTGACTTATAAATTCCAATAATACTACTAATTTTCAATTTATGATTACGTTAACAAATTAACGTATTTTTGGTAATAATTTTTAAACATGCTGTGCAATGATGTGGCATGGACAATTTTAAAACAGAAATGCCTGCAACGAATGGTAGAAGCAAAGTTTTTATAGACTCGTTAAGCCTATACTCGCAAAACACAGGGCAGAGTTTAACAACCAAACCTTATCTTAAGTGACGTTGAATTTTGTAAGAAGTTTTCTTGTAAAACACTTGAAACTCTTTCAGGCTACTAACAATGTCGAACCGTTACAGGTCTGACAGAATTGTCCTGTTTTTACTTTTCTGCACTTTTCTTTACTTAGTAGGTATAAAGTAAGTACCTCAGTGGGATACCAAGTAATTCTCTGAAGTTACCATCAAAAAAACCCTTTTCTAATGTTTGAAGAACACGTTCGGAGAAATCTGTAGCTATGTTTGCATCAGGACCCTTAACCTCTATGTAAATGTCTAATTGCATGTCTTAAATTATCCGAGATTTCAAGTGCATTGGTTCTATACCAAATTTGACCTGGACATTCTGATACAAACTGATTATTGTGCTAACTAATATAAACCCAAACATACTTAACACTGGCCACGGTAACGCTCCCGACTAAGAACAAAGCTTGAACATTTGCACGCGGAACTGTGTATTTACCATACCAAAGTAAACTGTTTTAATTAATTACCCTCTGTTGGCAAAGGAAAGCTATTCTGACACTGAGAAATGTACCGAGATAATTTGTCTTTGTTCTCCCCAAGGATGTACCATCTTCAACAGTTCCATTTCTCAATCATTCTGCCTAAATTTACATTATAATAAATTATTAGATACAAAATACCTGTTGATTAGCAAAAGTATTATATTTTCAAGCACATTTTGGTTAATTCTCGCAAGCATTATCTTAAATAGTTCACACGTTTCATTGGACAATTCAGTGGACGTTCAGAATTATTTAAAACTTGAGTAATAATATTATATCAGTAGTAATCAAAACATTAATAAAACTATCGCGAAGGAGATCTATTATGAAAAAATTTTATTTTATTTGTCTACCTGTCTGTCTTTGCACACGTCTGACACGCTTGAATGCAAAATGACTCCAGAATGTTTCTTTAGATTAAGGCTCTGGAAGTTTTGTACACAATTGTTAATTCTAACAAATGCATTTTGTTCCAAATCTTATTTCGAAGATTCGTTGAAACAAAGAGACGCACCATCAGCTTTGGACTGAGAATTCATTTTACTAAACACAAAATATTACTCTAAGTGATTAAAGTTGTTTATTGATGTTTTATTACATCTGTATTTACAACTAAATCTCGTGATATTGCTCAAGCAATAGTCTACTCATTCCTCAACATTTATAAATAAATGTAACAAATTAAGATGCAAAGTTAAGTTAAATTTTTTTAGTAAAAGACAGGATGAGTGCAACTACATCCACTTTCCGATAGTAACTGGGTGTTCAGAATGTACGAGGCATTGTGACATTCAGCGAAAGTGGATTGGACGCTGTTCACCTCTGTTATAGCTGGGGGAGGCGTTCTCTACAATCTCTCACATATTACATAACATCTTTCACTGTCTTGGTTATGTTGATTGATCATGATGTATTCAAAATAAAATATGTCATTAAAATCTTATATAGATGTAAAACATTTAGTTAAGCCGCCCTTCATTATACATACAAAATAGAGTAGGGATTAATTTTGCAAGAAAATATTTATCATTTTAGAACAGAGATTTAGGCATATTGTCTTGCACGTTCGATCGAAATAAACTTAAGTTAACAATTCATTACAAACGCTGCTATTTTCTTGCCGTATGATGTATTAATATCTAAATTCTAAGAAATTCATGATTGGAGAGTAGCCCGTACTTCCATATGCGAAAAAACAGTAAATTTCATTTGTGTAGTTCATGTTAATAATCAAAGTAAAGATTAAAAAACTGTATTGAACATTACTTTGTTAAAGGATAATGCGATGACGTTTAGTTACAGGTGAGATACGATTATATACTACTATAATAATTCTGATATATCTCCTGATACAATGGCCCTATATGCTTGAAATTTGATACATAGGTTCGGCTAGTTCAAAGAATAACGGTATTAAGTTTTTGTCAACAGATCATATAGCATCCCGTCTATCTAGGTATAACCCTATCGTTACCTTCTATCGGCTTGCTCGATATTCCCTTACACGATATTTCTGGTCCGTTGTTGCTATACATTTTCCGATAATATGATGATAATTAAATTAAAAGTATATTTAAGTTTGTGAGAGCACACTTTTCTGAGTGCCAGACTATAGACTGACTACAGACAGACTACATACAGGCTACAATGTGGTTACAGATTACAGACAGGCTACAGAAAAAAAACTTGTTGATTACGTTAACAGACGTAGAATGTAATTATAAGTTTGCGAGTTGTTCGTCATCCGAGTTGTGGCAAAACAATCTCAAAGTATAAGCTGTATGCACTTATATACACTTACCAAGTATTGGAATTAGTTAAGTTTAAGATAAAATTAATAAACGTCGTTCTGAAGATATATACACTCGTTTAATAATTGCCATACTGTGGCATGTATCCAATGTAACTATTATGATAGGCAAACAACAATATTTGTCCAATAGTTCTCCACTTATAATAAAAGGTCTTACAAAATCAAGTTTGATTGTAATTGTATATATCATTTGCATCTAAATATAGATAATAAAATTATACTTTTTTGTTTAAATATTCATACTATAAATTTTAAAACGTATGAAGAAGCGCAGCAGCTTGATCATTAGTGTAATGCACACATCAAATACAAAATTAATATCTAACGTTAGCTGCAGATTCAAAGACTGTTATAAAACACATCTTCGTTGGCTTTTGACTGAAGTGGTCCTTTTAGACAAACTGAACTATGGCACTAGAAATACCTTAGATCGGAATAAACTAAAGTAACGAAATTAATCATAGGTAAACAAATTTTTTACTCTAATAGGCTTATAAACCTGCGTAAATGTATAATTCCTTGATCCGGGCCAAAACTCAGAATCAAAATTACAAAGGGCTCCTTTATTCATTATACCATGTTCTGTAAAATTAACTTCTATATTTTAGGATTCCTCCACACTGGCCTAAAATAGTATTGCTTTTACTGAAATCTTTAAAAATTATTAGAGAGAAATTCAAGTTATTTCAAGATACTTATAAAAACTCTATCACTCTCCATCTTGAGATCCTCAAAATACTGCATTGTAACTTAAATCTAAAATGATTCGGAAGTTAGAATATCTTCAGTAATTATAACAAAGCTCAGGAGAGTTTAGAATGTAATTTAAAATAAACATGCCCACGATGTCCTTTATTTTCAGTAGGAAACTCAGATAGAAGCCGAGTGTAACTACTAGTAACTAATTAAGCGAATGAGATTATCAATCGGAAATATAAAACAACTGGACAAACAGAATATTAATATAACAATATCGCGTGATATGTAAAATAATTCAAATGCTCATTGAGGAAATATATAATTCATGTGCAACTAAGTAATAGTACATTGTATTACTGAGATTAAAACATCCATAATTTTGTATAGGTAGTTTGTACATGATATATAAATACCTGATAAGTTAATTTATTTCTCTTTGCCAGTAAGGAATGTAAAAATCTACCATCTCAAAACTTTGAAGCTGTAAATAGTCATAAGGACATAGGTTTGTAAAACTGAAGAATGTTCTGGGTTAAACACTCACAATTACTTAATTATCCCTCATATAAGAGGCGATTGTGCCTGGCAGACTGGCACGGTTTATTTACATTAAGTTAAAAATTACTGTTGTTACCGTGCTGCTACCATCGTAAATTGGACAAAACTGCATACGGTGAAGACATCAGCGTCCATAACCATATGAGAAAAAAGCAGTGCGATTATTGTATTCTATATAGCATACAACTGTTCTCTGATGATAGTTTTAAATGCTGTTACCTTAAAACTTTAAAAGATAATTAGCTAATGTATTAGATTGTTTGTAATGTCTCAAAACATTTCATTATGGGTATATTTTATGTAGAATGTTATATAATAACTTTGTAGAAATACGGTCAATCACAATTTATAAATGTTTCATTGAATATACTAGATCATCAAAGATATTATAAATTGAAAGTATATTTTTTCTAATTTATACAATGTTTTTACAAACAAGATGTAAGATCTTTTGAAAATACATAAAATATATTTTAAAAAGTAATTAACATATCAGTTTATGAATCTTAATTATTGATGAGACAGACCACCCGTTCACGATGTACCCCAAAACGGCAATTTTGGGAGGTAGGTGACATTTTTCAAATACTTTCAAATGTAAATCCTACTAGCCTACCTCATTTTAAAGGTTTCTCTATTAACTGATCATTTTGAAAAAAAGTTTCAATTTATTTTGTTTATAGCATAAAGAGTAGCCCAAATTTTTAAAATTGTATTGTTTCATAATTTGTTTTATTGTTACCTCAGAGCTTCCAAAGAATAACTCTTTCTAAAATGGTAATACAGTCACTTTCAACCACATTTTCATTTTATAGTTCAAATAAAAGATATTACGAACTCACTAAACCTAAAAAATTCAATTAGCCGGGCATGGCTTTAATTTTATATATCAAGAGCTCCCTTAAACAATACAATATTGCTATATCTTGGACAGTTGAGAAATGGTAACAGATCTGCCTAACCCTGTATAACATTAAACATTTTATAAGTTAAATCTTATTAATTAATTTGAAGAATTTTATAAATCGGTACAGTACAAAATTTGTACGCACTGTTGCTAAAACATAACTGCATTGTTGGAAACATTACTTTTTTTTACATACTAGCTGTTTATATTTTCATTTTTGTGTGTTTATTATTGTACATTTAACCAAGAATAAAGACTACGTTCATAGTTAGTACATACGTTATAGAAAAAATAATGTAACTGTGGATCGATATTTTTATTTATTAAGTAATATCAAGATTTTTAGAAAATAGTGAGAGGTCAATAAAAATGTTCAGATATCCACAGACTTTTAAATACATTAATTCATTTTGGGAAGCTAGGACAGGTTTAACTGCAGTATTTGTGACCATATCATAATAATCGATCACAAAGGGACCCCAGGGGAAGAACTTTAGTCTGCTACCGTTAGGTGTGGTTATGGGAGTGTTATGGAAAAAAATACTTTTGATTTAGATTAAATGATAACAAATCAGCTGATATTAGGTTGGTTCGTTGATGTGTTAGTCAATCAGCTGATATTAAGTGATAAATGGTTTGAGTATAACTGTCTGACCAACAGGTATATGTTTTATTAATCAGCTGTTTTAACCCTTTGAATGTAAACGTCCTAATTGTAGGACGTTCGATTTGTGCCAGAAAAACGCCTCACACAATCATGGGTCATGCTGTCTAGCGTCTATTTCCTTACTTGCTGCAGCCAGACAAGGTTAGATCAAATTACTTTTGTTTTTACGGTTACTCCTTCGCTCCTCAGTATAACCTAGGAAGTTACTGGGGAAATATACAGTTTGTGGTAAACTCGTCAAAGAAATTAAATTGTTAAAAGTTATTGAACCAGGGGTTCCCCCAGATAGTATTTTTGGTCCAATTTTCGTTCATGTTTATGTTAATGGTCTTGCGAATATATATATATATATATATATATATATATATATATATATATATACACACATGAATTGTAGAAAACGATTCTCGCACGCATCCAGAATACAATCACATTCCGGGAACTTTTTTTTTTCATGGACAAATAAGACTATTTGGGACACGCGGAGATTTATTGGACAAGCAATAAGACGACATCTCCTGTCAACCAGAGTCCCTCACAACCCATAAATACTGCCCTCGTCTCATGTTGTCTTTTTACCAAACGGTGAAGTACGCAAGCCATTTTTTTATTTTATCATTGACATTTTATACAAGATGATTTCAGTTTGTATCAGAACTAATATTTGAACATAATAGCAATATTTATAATTTAATATTCATAGTTTATAATAAGTGCCATGATTGGTTTAAGCATTAGGCATTTATTTTATTAGACTAAAGATTACACTACTCTTATTAAACTTATTTGAAAGTAAACACATCCAAAGATGATACTCACATATCCAGTTTTAGCTGTTATATGTTATATTTTATACATAAATATCGTTAAATTTTGGAGTTATAATAGTTAGATAACTTACAATAGTTGACAAACGTAATGAATATATCTAAAGCATTATAATTTTGAATACCATACAGATTCTAACCACTGTAGTACGAGGGTGAACGAGATTCAAGGAATGATGGTATCTACAGGATGTCCTATTACACTAACGACGTGCGACTGAATCTGAAATTACAAACAGTGGGGTGCCACAAGGACAATGACTGAGACCCTTACTTTCCCTCTGCATTATTGATGAACACATTAGCTTTTCTGAGACGTAGCACCACTTCTATTAGGTGACTCTGTGACATTGTGTCATGATATAAACTGTATCACATTGATTATACGACCCTAAATCCGAAATGACAAACAGTGGAGTGCCACAAGGATAATGACTGACACCCTTACTCTTCCTCTGCATTATTGATGCACACATTACCGTTTCTGAGACGTAGCACCATTTCCGTTAACTGACTCTGTGACATTGTGCCATATTTGTTACTATATCGTATTGATGAGACGTGCCATATAACATATATAACACAAATACTACAAAATAAAAATAAAAATAGGAATTTTAAATCTTAGAAATACGATTGTCCAAAGACGTTTGATATAATTGTAAGTCGTAACTAAGGCAGTTGTATAAATCATGGAGTTCATAAGTGTATGCATTTAATAGTAATTTAGTAAATCTAATGCGTAAGAAATCAAAACTTCTCTTTTCCAAAATATTGTAGCCTCAACAGCAGTTGCCTAAAACAATAATATAATGTATTGTTATTAATTTTGATTTAATAATTTTCTGGTGCAGCAATTATAAAGTCAAGAAAATTATAGTATTGATTTAGATCCAGTCAATTTTCTTTAAATCATTTCACAATGAAAGGTAATATAAATCTTTATGTGGAAGTACCTAACAAACTGAGCGGTTTTTAGCCTTACTCGTATATTGCTTTAACTTTTCTATATTCAGTACTTTAATGACCTTATAAAACCTGTACCTTTCCACTTGTATTATTCACAGTAGATTTAAGTATAGTTAGTTTTTAGTATATTACTTAGTGTCATAGGAATTTGCACATTGCACTTACACCCTTAAAAACATGTCAAGGAAACATTTGTACAATATGTATTTCCGATAATGTTAACCCTTATTGATATTGCATATTTATACTGGCTTACGTAATAAACGCAGGGATACGAACACGTAAACTTCCATAGTTGTTAACATCTCGTTGACATGGAACTTGGTAAGTGACTTAGTAATTCTTAATAATAATGCATATATTGAATTAGTCAGTATGTATCTGATGCAATTACATGTTTCAAGATGACAACCTTTCACATTTGGAAACGATTTTATACCGGAATTCTTAAGATTATTAGATTTTCAATAAGATTTTAAAGTGACGGCTGTACACTGTTTTATGAAAAGTACAATAACCCCAACCACTATCACTACTATGGAAGTAATTGCACTCGAACCCGACACTTTCGTTTGCATTCAACAAAATTTTCAGTAAGGTGGGCGATTATATTAATATTTATAAACGTTTTTCGAATCTGCTTTAGAAACAAAACGTAGGCAGAGTGAGGACCTCTCTGTACCAGTCACAGTACCTACCCTCAATATCGACCTTGGCGACAGGTCGTTCCTCACTGATAACACAGATATCAGTATTATATCTTGAGCAATAAAGGCCATAGCCGAACTTGTTCACCTCAATTACAAGCCATGGTTGCAGGAAGGAAACTTTTCTTGTTCATGGTGCAACATGCATAAAAATGAGAACATGTTCCACTACGTTGCGGTCTGCCCGATTTTATCGCATATTAGAAACTATTATCTCGGAAAATGTACTCTATCGAAACATGAACATGACTGCTATTCAAACGGAATGGATTGGCAAAGTTTAGGGAAATACGTGAAATTAGCTTGGAAGTATAGGTGGGAGCTCGTCAATGAATTAAATTTTTAGTTTCTATGAAATTTATTTCTATTTTATTTATTTTTTATCCTACATAACATTATATAACTACGTGGAAAATATACATGTCTAAAAAAAGTCTCTAAATTTTTAAACATTCAAATTTTGTTAATTATTTTATTTTTTTGCCACTATTACCATATTTGCTATTTATAAATATGCATTTAAATATAGAAGATCGAAAGTTAATTTTACACAAAGTTTATTCGTTGTACTTTATATGTATATAAATATATATATTGATTTTACATTTTACGCAACAGGAGATGCAAATATAACAACTGAACTAATTATAGCAACAAATTACATTGCTGTTTATTTTTATTTCTTTTTAAGTTTAAATAATACATATTGTAAAGCCGGATTTTTGTTGTTGTACTTTTGTTAGATATGTTTGTTTCTAAATGGTTGGCACTACTGTTGCCGTTTCATTTGGTCATATTCTAATAGTACTTTAATCCTGGGTACGGTCAAGTATAGCATAAAATAAGTTGTTAAGTAAACTCTATATTTGTAGAAATTAATTTTGGTTATAACTATTTTTATATCGATCAAGTTAAATAAACTTTAGATGTGTTATTGCTATAAATTAAGTTACTAACCATTGCATACAAATCATATGAATAATTTTAAGGAAATTTTGTCAACAGTTATTGAATTTTCAGTTTTATGTGGATGATTAGATCTCCATTTCCTCTGGATGTGAAGATTAAGATATTTTTCTTTGTGATTACAAGAATATTTATTATTGGTTTGTCTTAAGACACATTGCTGAATTTCAACATTTGACTCTGGTCATTTTCCATCGTTTTATGTTACAAAAATAGAACACTATATTTGTCTTTGGAACCTATAACGGTTGCAAAATACCAACATTCTATTATCCTTTCAAATCGTCTATTGTCAATAGAATAATCTACAGCTTTTTTAAAATTTTGTAATTTTAATCCCGCGGTAGATAAGATCTGTCGAATGTAAAAATATTTATCGGTAATTAATATGTACATAAGAGTGAACATTAGAAGTACAATTCGAGATTACTAATAAAGATTTAAAGTCGTTGTGAGTCATATTAACAACACATTTTAACTACATTTGAGCGCGAGGGAAGCATTAACAAAGTATCGTTCGTTAACACTCCAATTATTACTTCTCGCTTTGAAACACTTCACAGATTTTCCTCATACCTGTCACACTTTAGGTTACTTATTTTTTATCAAACAGCACACATAAGCTGTATAGTTTATTTGCGTTCATCGTTAGAGTAATGCTCAAGTAATAAAATATTAGTTTAAAACATGTAATTTCTTTATTAATTTTTATTGTGTACTTTCCCCTCATAACTTTTGGTGAACATTTGTTGACAAAATAAATATTACAGGTCCAAGGACTGACCCTTGGGTTACATTTCTGAATACTTTAAGTGGAAGTTACGTGGTTTTACGTACAGCATTTTATTTTAAAAAATAAAGTCAAAATAAATATTATAAAGGAAAATCATCGCCTCTCATAAATAATGCTTAACTCAATGTACAAAATCGTAGTTCATAAAATGTACAAAATGTTACCTGTGCAAAAAGTATGAAAATCCGAAATCATACCACGTAGACGTGGACTATGAACACGGCTCTATGGTTTATTTCTCCTACACTGCCGGTCTATGCTGAGTGACATCAGAGGCTTTACGCCAAAAAACGTCTTGCGCAGTCAACGTATTAGGGTAATGTCAGATATTCAAATAATATTTATTAAATAAATGTAATTTCCTGAAAACATTAATTATTTTAAAATACGTCACTTCATCAACCTTATGTACAAAACTTTTATATGCTGAAAAACATATGATTTTATCTGCAGCCGTATTTGTTTTGCATGGTTAAAAATTGTCTATCTCCCACTTTAGACTTTCATATTTCCACGAAGAAGCAAAAATTGTTTTATCTCTGTGTTTGTCCTCGGAGGAATTATATTAAGGGTCGTGGCTTTAAAAATAATAAAATATTTCCCAAACAAAAATCTATTGGACTACCTGAAACAATTAATACTCAGCACCCAATACTCAACACTGACTTCTCAATACTCAACAGCTATCGTGTAATATTTTTGTCTTTTAGACGGATGTAATTACAGATATGTCTTAAACCTAATCTCAAAATATTATAACATACTATTTTGGTATTTTAACATACATTGAAATACTTTATCTACGCAGATTTAGTTTATCAAATCAATAGTTCTCCATGAGTCCTTTTACAACGAATCTGTCACTGGCTCGTTCAGTGGCTTCTGCACATATTGAGAGAAAGTGTAGTAAAGTATAAAGTTTGACAACTCCCGCGTTTATCCCAGTTGCCGAATGATGTTCCACAAGTTATACTCTAAAAGTCCACATTTGAACATGAACCTCTGAAGGCAACATAAGGAATTTCCAAGTCATTGACTTTTGAGCGTAGTCACTAACTTGGTTCAGTTGTTTCCTAAAATGTAAAACTTTTTTCCCATGTCCTATAACAGTCCAAACGATAATATAAGTAAATGGTATACTATACATCTGTTAAATTGGGGAAGAAAATGTTGCCATTTAAATTCGGTACTCGCTGTCAAAATTTACTACCTAAACTAGTGCCCTATAAAATAAACTTAAAGTTCAGTACGACTCATCAGAAAGGTTATAACAATTTGCAGGAGTGGCCAAGGTAGTTATTTTATTCCTCGAGTGAGAGATAATTCTTACGTTGTCTTATCCTGTTGCATGCCTTGTTTGAATATTCCGTTACATTCCATAGAAGACCCAGGTTAAAAACGTTGATAGTTTATTAGTGCAAACAAAACATAAGTTTTTAAACGGTTAACTAATTATTGGATATTTTCCATTGTCTTATGTACATAAAGTATAAAACTACTTTACGAGGATTAAAATTTGCCATCTTCTTCAGGTGCCGTGTGTTCTAATACATAAAAAGTCAATACACTAAAATGTACGACAATGGGCTGCCATCGTAAGGTATACCTGACTGGTACAAACAACAGCATGAAGTACAGATTGGAGAGAATTAACCCAATCGATGTCACTTCACAGGAGCCAAGAGCACTAAGAAGACGACACACCCGCACTAGCGAACATGGAACACTGTCGGGAAAATCACTGGGAAACATACTCTAAACAAAGTAGTATTTTAACATAATCTTTATTATATTTTAAGAAGTTTTTCTTCGTGATTATTTATAATTAGTTTTATTATACATTATTTTAAGTAACCGATGGATTATTTACCTACTTAATAAAGTATTATATTATCTGTGTACAGATGTAACATTTTCAAGACTCGAAACTGATTTAATCATGTCAACGTCGGGAACTGGTACACAGCAAAATATTCTTATTTGGGTTTTAGCAATTAAAATGCACAATCAGAAATCTTGGATCATTTGTGATAGCCAGTAGCACACACTATAACATCTACAATAAAGCTGTCAATGTAAAGTTTTGAGCTAACATCGTAATTTTTTACTCAGTATATTTATCCATTTTTCATATACTTACTTTATTACAGTCAATATTTGTTTAAACGTAATATTAGTTTTGGTGACTTGCAATTTTCAATCAATCAACCATCAACTCCATATACGTTTTCTAAATTATTATTCGTCTTACCTAATTATATTTTAATATAGATGTCGTAAACTGTAGTATTTAATACAGCCACAAAAAAACTATATCAGTATTAACTTTTACTCATAACTAGGTAGGAGTTATTTATTTATTTAAACGGTCAACACCAATTTACATTTAACATACCCCCTTATATCGTAAAATTACATTCCAAGTGGCAGAAGAAAAAATGTAATACATTTAAGTATTAATAGTGTGTGCAAACACGTCCTAAATTAAACAATATCTGTAACAAATTATAAACTAAATAACAATGACTACAACAATAAAAAAAAACTATTCAAATGATAACAGGAACCGAGAATAAATAAATCAGTTGTAACAGGAACAATCAACAATGTATAACAACATAACACCGTAACAGTGGCAAGAGCTATAAAAAAGTAATAACAGCAAGAAAAAAAGGTGTAATAACGACAGAATGGTCATGAATGACTGTACAGATGTATGTGCTTGTGAGGTTTAAGTGTGGCTAAGTATAACATTAGTCAAGATAGCAATCTTGAAAGATGCAAGGGATACCCCGAAGAAGTCAGTCCGGGTTGCAGCCTCACTTCCGAACCTTAGGAGCCTTGACATGCTACCGTGTCAAGCATAATAAGTTGGCTCATATCTCCTGCGGAAGATAGTCATTGAGCGATTGTCACGAGGAACCACCAGCGCGATGTTGCTCAGGATATCAGGACAATCCAGCAGGCCGTTTACCAACTTGAAGAGCAGTTAGATCTGTACATTGACGCCGAAGCTGCAGAGGGTGAAGTTTGAACTGAAGCTTAACAGCAGCTACAGGTGTACCCAGAAAGGTGAAAACCCAGTCTTGTTCCCAGCATTCTCACAAATCGGACTTGCACCTTTTCAAGTATTTCGACATGTCCAAGGTGGTAAGGATTCCAGATGACGGAATTATATCCAAGCACTGGACGAACGAGGGATGTATACAAAATTAACAGGGACTGAGGAGAATTAAAGTCTCTTGAAGACCTCATGACGAACCCCAGGAGAGAATTAGCTCTTGCAGAAATGGAAAGTAAATGTTCCAGAGGGCTAACGGACGGTGTCCTTATCACTTCAAGGTCATTGACTCCCATCATAACCACCCTTTTCAAACTAACACCATCAGTTTGGTAGTCAAAAACATTATCTGAGTTTCTACGTTTAAACGTGACTACTTGACACTACTTAATACGTTGGAGTTGGACACTTCTTGTTAACATTTCTACTTTCTTGAGTGCACAAGAGATTCGCTTACTATAGAATAAACTCCATCACTTATAGCTTTTATTTTCATATTGTTCGGTTTTAGACAGTTAGTGATAAGACATCTTTAATTTCTGGTGCTCTCATCAGTATGATCAACTGCTCCGGGAATTTTTCAATCGGACAGCAATATAATCGACAGGAATATGTATACTAAATTTGATGTTGTATTGTCTTAATGATTTGTTAAGGAGTGATGAAACAGGATGTGGCAATAAAATACATTGTTTACATTACTGTTTTTAAAAACACTCAACATAGAAAACGCATTAGATTGAACCAGAAATGTTTAAAGGGAATTTATATTTCCGAGCAGTAAGTGGGGGACCAAATATTGTGCACCAATAAATCCCTACATTTCCTCCCGCGTGAGAACACTGTCGGATCTTGCCGTGGCTGGAGAACATTAATAATGTACGTAAGAGTAGTGTTCGTGAAACTTATTTAATCTGTAACTAGACATTTTAGTGTTTATATGACCGTTTAGTATTTGTATTATTTTTAAGTCTTTAAAGAACGATTCAGATTAAGTGAAATTTACAATTATATATTATGCGCTACATTAGCTTTTTGAGATGGCTTAATGTGTATAAAATAAAGTTTATTGAATTACTGATTATATATTATTTGCAACAACAAAACGGACCAGGGCGTTTGCTGCTACAATGATAGTCAACTTCCTGATTACTTTGGAAGCTATATCAGTGTCTCTGCCCATCACTACAGATCAAATACATCGATAAAGATTATTTTTGGAACTGCCAATTTACCATATCACCAATGGATACATCTTTAACAATTTACAAATTTATGAGGAACTATTCATTTAAATGAAATTCATTTAAGATTTTAAGGAAGAATTTACGTGATTATTAATTGTAATCTTAAAAGCATATTTATTAATTGGCGAACCCTATTAACGAAGCCTATTACTTAAGAGGGTGGACAATGCCCATTTTGTTTGCTTGCCTATTTATCTAATTGTTTGCATGGTAACTCAATAACCTATTAATAGTCTTGAAATTCTACATAAAGCTACATTTATATATGAGCGTAGAAATGTACTGTATGAGCAACACTTAATTCGATAATAGTGCATGGGATTTTGATGACGGTTAACGCATATCTTTTCATTGGCCGTATGGTGGTATATTCGTATGGTAAAATTAAATTATAATATTGGTGTTTTACGTAAAGTTTTTCTAATCAAAGCTTTTACAGTACACAATACACAAAACATTAAACTACATATCAATGAATGAGCAACGAGTATAGCAAATGCAGCTAATAAAATAACTACCCGAATATCGATTCCCTGTATTACAATAACAGTGGAGAGAACACGGACACAATGTCCAGGCTGATATAACAAAGCTACTCAAGGGAAGTCTGGTGACCGAGTTCTATTGAATATTTCAGGCCCCGTGTCGCTCTGACTGGCCTGCGACCAATTCCCTAACTTAGTTTATACTCTCATACTTCTCTGTTATTCTGAAAACTAAATATGGTGTTACTTTCTTAACTGCTGTTCTTATAAAAATTTGCTCTAAGTTTTAGAAGGTCTGAATTAATTCGCCACTATAAGAGAAAAAATACATGGTGAAATAAGAAACTTGGTTTACAGAAAATAACAATTTTGAATTAAAGTTACCTAAATATTTACATCAGAGTGTTTACCGATTAGTTAGAAAATTCGAAGTGAAAATATTAATAGTTATGCAATTACAATGTAGAAACATTTCAAAATAGGAGGGAAAACTATTTTAACAGTTTGAACAATCAATGTAAATAGCATAAACCATAACACATGAGAGCAAAAGCAATTATAATAGTTACATAATAGTTACAATTAATAGTTAATTATAATAGTTACAAATAACAGATGATGCCAAAATCAATGCTTGCATGACAGAGAGTACGTACTAGCTAGAACAACGATAGAGTATCCTGCAATTCCCAATATTTTATGGTTGTACTATAATCCTAAACATTAATATTAGTTTTACTTTACATTTGTCCACCAAGAAAACTAATAAAAATTAAGTAAATTTGCTGATAATCTTAAATAAATAATAATAAAGTTTTATTAGCTGTATACAATAAGACTTTTCCTATTAATAATTAAATACACATTACGGGTGTGGCTTATAAATCCTTTCCAAACAATGGACTTTTACATTCGATTCCTAAGCACTCTGAATAAAATTGAGTAGGATAGAAGAGAAATAGTATGCAATTACTTACTCTGTGTTAGTTCTTGCAGTTCAGGTTGTTACAGTTGCAGCTGTCATATTTACACTTCACCTTTTAAGAACCAATTACAAAGTTCGTATTTACAGAAAACTTTTCGTTACTTATATTTGTTTCACATGGTAAGAAGTTTCTTGACTTCCAACCCTTACTGATCTCTATCACTACACACTTCATAGATCACAATATTTTGTTGGATTTGACATGTTTCATCTTAAATTAAGGTTAATGCGATGCCATATTTGGAATTCCGCTGACAGCCGTACTCAAATTTTGTAAGCTAGTACATACACAGACACATACACATACACACACACATACGCGCGCGCGTACACTCCAGAAATGCCTTTTATGGATTTTAAATACGTCCGACTGTAAAGAGCTCCGCTCTATTCTAGAGTTCTGGTGTTAGTATACTGAGAGTATTTTTTTTTTTTTTTAGTTTTAAAACAGCTGATTACCAAACAACACGTGTTGATCAAGCTGTTATTCTCAATCCTTTAACCGACTTTAATACCATTAGCCAGCCAGCTGTTTGGTTACGATATATAAAAATTATTAAATAAATTAATATCACTTAATTTATGTGAGGCATTTCATCGGAATTGAATTACAAATAAAAACACAAACAGCCGATTTAGAGACGAAAAGCTTTAAGTCCAATCATATTGAATGTCTCCACAACCCATAGGTACGTATATTGTGCGATGACAATCGCCACAGTATTTTGTCCATTAGAGGAAGTCAATAAAAAGTATCAGACACCCTAATCTCTTCTGCCGTCAGTTTGTCTCGTCAGAATACGAAGAGGTCTTGATGTCTACCGGCAGGCGGCGTCGTGTGCGTCTGGATAAGGCGTGTTAGTGTAGCAGTGTTTGTATCTGAGTCAATTGGTGCGATTAATAACAAAAACATTTTGTTCCTTTGTTGAATAATTGATTACATGATTGATTAGGTTAAGCAATTAGAGGGTGAAGGAAACAGGATTTTTCCGGACATTTGCCATCGTTCAGTGAAACAAGAAAACAGTAACACTACGTTTCGAGATCTGCAATCTGATCTCTTCTTCAGGTAAAGAACTAACCTAATACATAATTACAGACTAAGTTAAAATAAACAAATCTTACTAAAGCGTTGTGGCACGCCTCAGTCAGGAATCACAACCTACATGTTGTTGTCAACTTCACTAACACTAAAGACATGCACTTAATACAAAACTATACAAACCACTAATCATTAAAACTAAACGTTTAGTTTTAATGATTAGTGTTTACCTGAAGAAGAGATCAGATTGCAGATCTCGAAACGTAGTGTTACTGTTTTCTTGTTTCACTGAACGATGGCAAATGTCCGGAAAAATCCTGTTTCCTTCACAATCCTTCCATCGTCAAAAATAACCTTTAAACAAACAATTAGAGGGGTTAGGTAGGGGTAGTCAGAGGTCACGTCTGATTGGGTGAAGTCAAAATAGTGTTTGTTGCCATTACATAACCTTTTTAAGTTTTAACTAGATTTTAACTGGGAGTAACTACCCTTTACCACTGGTAATTGTTGCTTGTATTTTTCAGGATGAGCAAGAAACTACCTAACACTAATAAGTAGTTGTAAATTCTTTGGTTCTCATTCTGTTTAAGCCTCTAGTCAAGCACACTGAATTTTTCTTAGCTTTTGTTAGTTTGTACACGATTGTCTTTGTGCACGTTGGGTCTTCGAATGTTTACCGTATTTAAAAGAATGTAAATAAACAAAGTGCACAGTTACAATTTAATAATTAAAATGATAATCAGATGCGTCAGATGGTCTAAAATCTACTTTCATACATAAAAGATACTTTTTAACAATACCGATTGTGTATGCACATCTCTGTTTAAGGTAGAACACACCCAGATGTTTTTGAGAGATTTATGTAACGTTTCCTTATAACACTATAATATGTAAATTTTATTAGACTGAAAAACTGTTTTCAAATTTGAAATAGTTTTGAATAATAGAAGAATTAACGCTAATAATTGAGTGTTGGTTAGCGTTACATAGTTAAATAATAATTTCGACAGTGTGTCATCAGCATATGTTAATTAAAATTATAGCTGGGCGTGGTAACAGACAGTCGATACTTGGGTGAAACCTTGACAATCTGAGTATTGCCATATCACACTTCCTTACAACAATCGCAGATCTCGGATTGGCAGCAGATAAATCTAAATCACCACAAATTCTTTCTGCAAAGTGATTGTACAGCTTTATCTTGTTACACGACAGTCGCCAAGTTTATCTGCCTCGTCACCGCAAACCACCTGCCGAACTGTTTGCAATCCTAAATATCTGAATCCAATATGTGAAGAGCGACATATCTTCAGATTTTGCACAAAGTTTAATTCTAACACAGGCAGTACGGAATTTATGATGCGCATATTAATCATTATGATTTTGCTTAGCGTTAGTACAATATATAAAATTTTACATGAAGTTTAATTTATATGTATAGGCATCTAGTTCAATGATGTAAATGACTCCACGGGATTTGGCTGAGTGGTAGCAAACATTTTTATATTGGTCTTATGGGTAACCTGATGGCAACGATAATACCACAGAGTAACTAGGCACGAATACGCGGACAATAACGTGACAATCTAAGTATTTTTTTTATTCAATATTTTAAACCAATTGAGTACTATCACACGAAATGTACATTGAAACATGTAACATAGCAACACATGTTAACATATCTCGCGTAAGATTTCATATGTAAACTAAAGTTTTGCTTAATGTCGTTTCTAAATGGACAAGAATGAATTCTACGATGGCACATGTCCATACAGGCGATTTGGCCGAGGGTCTTAGAAACCTGTCAATTAGTAGACAGCCAAAATTCTGTCTTTGTTGATCGGGGATGGAAAATGTCTTATCTGTCTTATGATTGTCTTATGATTGTCTGTCTGTCTGTTCGCAGCAAAAACATAATTCATCTATGTATCTGAAATTTGGTTTGCAACCTCAGTGAAGTCTATTAAACATCGCTTAGCGTACCCTCAACATGTGTTTAGGTATGCTGACCGAAGAATAACTATTATATTTATATTATGTATTAAGTACTAACTAAGTTTATAAATACCTTTATAAGTGCACGTTTATTCTGTCTATCACAAGATTTATATCACCAATTTTCTGTCTCCTCTCTATATACTGCTTTGATGAGTATCCATGACTTCACTTGTAATACAGTTGTTACTGTACTTTCTGAAGTGGGAGATCGCCTGAGGTTATTCACTTTTACTTCATGTTACCATTCATGATCATCAGATCTTGAGATGTACTGCTTTTAAATCTCAGATATATTCTGTTTATTGAATATTACTTTGTGTCTCTAAAATACCAAACGTATAGATAAACATATCTGTGGAAAGCCAAATAAACTCTTTGCTTATATACTATTAGTAATTCTTGAAGTTACTCTTTCATAAATGTTAATTTCCTTTTAAAACACATTGTTGAGCAGATACTTAAATGTAACTCGAAATATAATTAAAATATTGTATTACATTCGAATGCATAAGCTTGAAATTTTAATTAATAATGAGCTCCTATGAAGAAGTGGTATGGAAGATAAAGCACGAGTGATATATTCGTCTCCAGCCTGTTGTCTCTGTGGTATACCGCAGAGTTGCCAGTGGCTGTGTTTTAATTGTATACTAGGATAGGACAATAGAGTGAAAACTTTTCATCCACGGGAAACTTCTAGGTCATATTATAACGGCATAGTTACAGAAACATCCGCCCTCTTTCGTTTATACTTTAAGATTCATTATAATTAAGCACTGATATTTTCAATTTACATCTGTTGTAACACCATTTGGTTGAAAGCTGTTTAAATACCGACTATCATCACTGTTTTATTTGCACTGAGTAGTTCTACGTACCTGCAGTCTGAGTTGTGTATACAGATCTATGCGGTTAACAAATTCAACGGTGTTAGTAATTTAGTTATATTTACATAAGATTTAAGAATAAAATCATATAAAGCAAAACGTGAGTGTTCTATGAAGCAAAACTTAATAAATTCTCCCCCTAAAGTACATATTTGTCTTAAAGTACTTAAAGTGTTCTACGGAAGAAGCGGTAATCTTAGTTCTAAAACAATTGCAGTATTATAAAAGCGCCTCTACTCAAGGTGATTACATAAGAACAAAATAAAAAAAAATTATTTTCTGAAAATCTTTTTTACTTCTCCAAAACTTTTTAATCATGTTCCTAATTCTTTAAAATAATTATAAGCATAAAACTATTTCAGAATAAGTTGAAAACGTGGCTTTTATAAAAAGTCAAAATAATTTACTTGCTTGAGGTTATTGGTTATTCAGATAGGTACTTTTAAATGAGCACATAAAAGATATATTTTTGATTTTGTATTTGTAAATATGTACATAATTCATTTTCTTAATTTTATTACATTTAAGTAACTTTATAGTTTCTAGTATTTTCTATTTTGTTTGAAATTTTTGTGAAGAAAATACAAGTTGTAATTTTTCACATTTAATTAAATTCAGAACGTTACAGTGTGAACCGGAAGTTTTTAATTTGACACTTATCGACTGTAAATATTAATAATTATGTTAGTTTAATTAAGTTGTTCTACACATAGGTATTTAATATTAAGGCTAGTAATTCCAAACAAATTATATTAGTTTAGTTGTAAACTACTGGAGGAATACATTATTTCTTATTTTTATTATTCTTATTCTTAGTTAGTTATACTGTATAAAAAGTTATATTTGTACGATAGAAACATTCCCAAACTACTAGCTCATGTAATGAGGTGCTATCTAGCGGATACTATAAACTAGTTAGTTATACTATAAGTTATTTTAAACAATACTGTTTGTCCTAGAGAAATATTCTTTAACTACTAACTCGTGTAATGTGGTGCTATCTAGCGTATACTATAAACTACTTAGTTATACTATACGTTATTTAAACAATACTGTTTATCGGAGAGAAATATTTCTACTACTAGCTTGATTGACGAGAACTTTAACTTATCATGATATTTCAAGGTAGAGTCTCCTTGCTATGACCCAGTTGTTCCAGATAAGGCAACTAGAGGTTTCAGTCATAAATGTTGGTAATTAAAACTCTCGAAATTCAGGGCACAACCTACATCTGTGTTGCTATAAACGATAATAGGTACAGACCAGTTTCAAGAAACAAATAGTAAATTACGTCAGAGCCAGTCGGTTAAATCGGCTAAAAAGGCGACTTAATTGAAAATTAAACTTGTTCTACTTACTTTCCTAAGGCGTTAAAACTTTAACACTTCCTGAAAGTTTGCTGAAGAAATAACTTGAAAGTACTTGAGACATTTGATTTTGTAACACTAACTTAAATTTTCTCAATTTCTTCAGTAAACATAAAATATTAGAATGTAATCTGTTGCAATAACAATAATCCATTACATTACATAACATACATGGTAACAACTTACTGCGAATCAGCATTTATATGAATGCATTTTCAATTTAACTACGATTGCAATAATTTAATATCGTGAAAACGTGCATTAAATGTATAAAAACAACAAACAATAAATGTATATTTTCCACGACAAAATAAAGAAAGTGTTACATAAAAAAACCCCCTTAAATTATATCTTCATATAGAGACATTGCCAGAACGCAAAAAATAATATGTTGTTAAGGTAATGTATGGTTATCTTAACAAAACTTAAACTAAAAAAACCATCACTTCTGCTGATGTAAGTCTAGAACATTGTGGGAAACAATGTTTTTCATTGTGAGGTATCAAACTTCTTGAATATAATATTGGTTATTGATACGGACCATCCATATCCCGTCTCCCTGCACCAGGAGTCTGTGACTGTACAGTAACGGGGAAATCTCACTAAGTGTCCTTGAATTCTTACTTCCCATCCTGATGTTATCAGTTATAGAACGCTGTAATACTATCCCGGGATTAGGAACTGTAACGACCATTATATCGCTGATATTCCTGGACGTTTGAGGTCTTCTTATATGAATACTATAACTTAAAGTACACCCAAGATAATTAGTTACTGATAAGAATTATTAAATCCTTTGACACTCGTACTACTTTTCTTCATAATCTGTACTTCATTCCTTTTACATCCGTACTACTTTCGTTTTACGCCCTTACTTCTTTCCTTTCACTTGGTCCGTAACCAATCATCTTTTTAAATTGGTCTCTCCTTGTTTCAGGGCAACCCCCTTGTCCCGAGATATTTTTTCTTGCTTTTGCTCCACCCCTATGTTTTCAGGCCCAACCAATAGTCGTCATTCTGCTGTTTCTCAATCCTTAGCGAATTCACAGACAGGCGAAGGAATACATAATGAATATTATAGTTTTTAAAATAAATAGCTTTTGAATTTTGACAACACTATTACATCAACTCACATCTGCCTTTAGAGTATTCAGAGTAGCATACACCGTACCGAGATGTTCTATATGGAAGTACCTACTAATTATAACATACACCAAACCCAATTGTTCTATTTACATGTAGGATAACACCTCCCATTATTAGCATACCAGAACGAGGTGTCCTATATACTAGCAGGATAAAACCTCACAGTTATAGAATATACCAGATCAAGGTGTCATAAATACCAGCATTTATGACACCTCCTAATTATAGCATATACCAGACCCAGGTGTCCTATATACTAGCAAGATAAAACCTCCACGTTATAGCAACACTGTAAAATAAAGGGATACATTATAGTTAGCTTAAATTAATCTAGTTCTAAAAAGCTTTATTTAAAAATTTTTTAAAGTGATGATTTTAAAAAGTAGCATTTTATATTTTCCGTGTACGATAAAATGTATTTTTCTTATGTTGTAATCAGTAAAGAGTAGAATTATTAAAAACATCTTTAAACAATAAATTTACCAAAAGAAAATTAACGACGAAAAAATAAGAGAGGGTCTGTTTTACTTAACAAATACAGTATCAATTTAAAATCTGTAATAAATATTAATTTTGTTACAACACTTGCTAAAAATCTATCATTACCAACAGGGGTTAGGTCAAAAAATTCTCACATAACAGCAAGGACAATCTTTCACAATACTAAAGTACCAAGGTGAACTGGAGACTTGAAATGTTGACACATTCACATATATTATATGATAATAACTACTTATGTTTTAATCATTTATTACACAATTAAAATGACAAAACGGTTTTTTAGATTTGAAAACTACTGATAAAGTTGGTACACATGGTAGTGATGAATGAGTTTAACCTGCACGGAAAGGCAAGGTGGTCCTCGCAATTTCTTCGCTGCCATTAGAGTGAAGGTAATGGCTCGGAAGCTGGTGGCTGGACGATGGTTCCACTTAATATTTCAGTAATGGATTTTAATAAATTTGTATTATTGATTATTTATTGGATACCTATTGATTTTTCAGTTTATAATAAATCAATCGATATCTTGCTTAATTGATAATTAAATATGAGATGTACAAAAATTCTTCTTTAGTTCCTCTGCTTGTGTGTCTGTTTACTGCAGGATATCACAAGAACGAATTGAACTATGGACTTGAAATTTTACTTGAAATCTCATTTATATATCGACAATGTCGTGTTTGATAATGATCATGTTCCTCTATGCGATTTGGATGACCGAAGCCCATCATTCAGTAAGCTGATAAAATTTCACTTCGGCCCGCCTCGTAAAACTAAAAACTTTATTTGTGTACGACTGTCGGTCAGCAGAATATTAGGAGAAATAAATGAGTTAAAGATTTGAAATATTGCATGCAACTTTAACGAAGTCTATTACCCAATGTGTGGTCTGGCGTTCTCAACCTATCAATATCCAAACCAACGTTCGATTATGCCTTTTAATGGCCAATTATAATTGCCTTTTCTCATATATTTGTCATAGTATTTAATTTCCTATGAACTAAATATGAATCTTTTTAAAAAGTAGTATTAATAATATTAGTTTTGAAATATCTTTTCTTCTGTGTAAATATTTTGTACTTCTAGATTTTTACGTTAAACAATAGTTAACTATTATTTAATTTATCAGTTTTGTTATTTAACATCTATTAATGGAAGGTTTTGGTCCGAAGCGAAGCATAAAAGTGTTTAAAATAAACTGTGTTATCAATTCTTTGATTCTCTTTAAACCAAAAAACTAGACGATAGTACTCACACTGGCTGCGTAAGCTTAAGCACAAAGAGCAAATTGTACGATAAATTCTGGTTTTTCCTATTTGCCTACTGAATATTTTAAGATATAAAATTACAAAATAAAAATGTAATAAAATGCTTTTGCGATGATTTAAAGAGGTAATCGATCAAAGTAATTTAAAAATAAAATAAGATTATGAAATAATTATTAGTTCCTGATATTTAGTGCCATAGAAATACATCTTTAAATTATGAATAGGATATTACTGAGGAATTGTTTTAAATTAAAGACCATTTTCCGATAAATGGTGTTCCTGATGATTGTCGTAGACCTTTCGTTTTCCAACCGTCGGCAGAAGAAGAACGTGGAAATAGGAACTTGCAATAGGGACACTGCAAGTCTTCAAACTTAATTATTTTATAGAGTACGCTTAAAAATGCCCATGGAAGTGAGGAAGTCGCGAGATAGAAATTTTACTCCCCGTGTCTCCGCTCCGCTCATTCGCTCAGCCTGGCAGTCTGATTTTCACTGAGAGGTGACAGTTCCAGTTCGGTAAACATTGATGTAAGGTATAGTGTACGCTAGTATAGTAGTAGAATTCATGTAATACTACTGCCAGCCTGCAATGACATATATATCCTGATGGATAACACCGTGAAGTTTGTTTCCAGTTGGAGGGACAAACCAAATTTAGCCTCAATCCAGGCGAGAGGAGAACGGCAATTAGTCAAGGAACTTGTCAAAGTTACAATCCAAATCACTAAACTGTGGTACGTGAAGCAGTTACTTTATACGTTGACTGAAATTATTCAAAAGTCAGAGTAATACCTGAACCTAATTCCTCATACATCTATCTTTCTAAAGGAAAGACACATCTAGGACCTTATTAATTATTGAATTATACTATATAGAATACATTATAAACGTTTTAGATCTAACGTTGTGTATAAGGGGCTCCTGATGTCTTGAATGTAACAAAAATATTACTACTACTCCACATTAGGTTATTAATAAACGAGTTTGTACCTACATATTAGACTGCATGCTATTGGTAAACCAGTTAAGAATTATTTAAACTTTGAAATGTGTCCATTACTACACGTTTTAGTTTAAAATTTTTATGTATTATGGTTTTTAACGCTTGGAAGGTTTTGAAACGAAGAAAATCGTTTAATTCATAATAAAATTAAAGAGGGAACTGGAGAGTAAATGGCGAAATGTCTTCCTTAGACAAGGTTTATTCCACTTTTCTGCAATACTGGAGCTTGCCAGGCGGTGGTACATGTATGAACTGTACAAGTAGTGGTTAAGGCATTTTAATAACTGATTAAGAAGAGCCAAAAGAAGTAACTAACCTAAGAAAGGAAAAAACAGAATGAGAAGTCAACTAGTGCAGCTTAATATTGTGAACTGGGACGAGTTACCTATAGCTAAATAACATTTTAGCAATTTGATGTCGCGTCGTTGCAAGCAAATTTAGAACAACTTATTCGTCTCATTTAGTAACAGAGAGAAGTAAAAGAATGGACGAACATGAGAAATATATCTCAACAGACAGCTATTACCAGAGACCTTCGAACTCTATTGTCAGTGATTTCTTGTCTTATTCTGAAAGACGCAGTGGCTTCATTTCCTTTTCTTTAGTTGTAAGAAAAGTATTCCGACCACATTTCACATTTATAACTAGTAACAATGGAGCAGCTGTACTTGTTTCTTTATTTTACTCCACTTTTACTTACATTATAATAGATATCACAGATTTCAAAACAAATCCGTCATAAATATAAATATTTGTGTAACAAAGGTCTTGCAATTGCGATAATTTCAAGTTTTCTCTTCAATATCTTATTGTTTTCCAGAAATTTCAGTCCCACTTTATCGCAAGTGACAGAGCATTAATCAAAACTTTGTTTTTTCACTGCAAACACATATCAGTATAGTTTCTCAACTATTTAACCTATTGTATATTATTCAACGAACTTTAAAGATGTTAACCTATCACGTTTAAAATATATTGTGGACAATTTATTTCTGTTTTAATTTAATTGGTCACTTTCCTTCTTGATCAAAAACATAAGTTGAACTACGCAATGGTATAAATCCCAAACACCGCCAGTGATCTAATAATTGACAAGTACACATCAGAACTAATCTCCTCTTCTAATGGCCATACTAACATACAGTTCTTTTTTTAAACAGAAAAGAATACATTTAGTTCTCGATAAGTAGTGTTATAATGAAGTAAGATAAACGATTGCAGATATGCTGCCAAATTTGCACACCAGAAACATAAGTATTGATGCAAACATCAATTATAAATCCGCGAAACGTAGTGTTGTAGTTATGTAAAATATAACGATTGCTGCAATGCTGCCAGGACTGGCACATCAGATACATAAGTATTGATGCAAACATCAATTAATTATAAATCCGCGAAACGTAGTGTTTTAGTTATGTAAAATATAACGATTGCTGCAATGCTGCTGCCAGGACTGGCACATCAGAGACATAAATCTTGATGCAATCGTTAGCTAACAATCCAGAAAAAATATAAGTAAAAGGTAAATAATTATTTAGAATACTTGAAAAAGATACAAAAAGATATATAAAGGGACTCCAATAAAGAAAGAAACTTAATAGAAATTAACCGTTAACATTCAAAAACTGCCGGAATGGATTGGATATTCTAGAGGGAAACACCAGATGTGTATGTTTTGGCCTGGGCCTGAATTTTCCATCACAGTATTTTCCGACAACCACAACTGTCAGTAATATCTACCCAGTACCACTTTTTGTCACGAAACGAATGTGCTGGTTAATCAACAAAGCCCTATATTTGTGTGAATTTTGTAAATAAAATATCAATCCTGAATTTTTACAATAATAATAATAATCCAAAAATCGCAAATAACATCACTAGCACACACATTTTTGTGTAATACCGTCATTATATATATGTGTGTGTGTTTTTGGGTTTTTTTCCTTTATTAATTTGAAAACTCTTCTATATACGATTACATTGTCTCATGTTATTCTGTTTGTGAGAATATTTCAAAACTGCTGATTTATATTAATATTGACTTTACATGCCGAAACATACTCATGTTGATGTTTATCAAAGTTAATGGATGAAAAAGTCAAATGATTTTGTATATAATACATTCAGAATAATTATGAAGAGTGCAGGTGGTGGAATTGTAAAATGTGCAAAATAAACTGTCTCTATGAACAATAGAAGTTCCAAAAGAAAATCTCCCGCACTAAACTGTAGGATGTGTATGTCACGACAATATTATTTAAAGTTGAAAACGTACCAGCCAAATGAATTATTTTCAAGTTTTCTTTAAAAGACCAGCTCGCCACATTTCAATGCTGCTAGGTCACAGACTCTAACTACCGCGAATCTCAATTAATTGAATCGCAGATATGCTTACATTATAGTATGGCGTGACATATTTATCGTCACTTTTTCTCTAGAGTGGTGGTCTAGATTAATTTGAAAAGGTTTAGGATCACGCCTTGGAATATTATTTTGTTTGTATGAAATCATTGGATTGCTCGATACAGTTTACATTGTTACATTTCCAACTCGAGGGGATGTAAACATTTTATTTCTGTCTGTCTGTCTGCCTGCACGATATTTTGAGAACGAAATATATATATTTTAAAATTTTGCTTTAAACCTCGTTACTATCTATATAGGCACAATCGAGTTTCAATGATGGTGCTAATCAATCTATAGGACTTGGTTAAGCGTTAACAAGCTGTACCTCAAGAATGAATTAAATTATAAATATAGAAATTTTGTTATTTTCTCTCTCTATATATTGAAGGCCCTTAATTACTTACTCATACCCTCACCTACTCATCACTTATTCTCTCACTTCCCCGTATCTCAGAAACTTGAAATTTGTCATATGTATGCCTCGTGACTTAAGTAGAACTAAAGAATTTTTGTAAGGAAAAAACTACCACAAGGTTGAAATGGGGTGCACCCTTATAGGAACTTTATTTTTCCAACTTCTTTATGGTGTCATAAAGATCAAATTTCATACACTTTTCCAACACATGAAGACCAATCATCCATTGAGGTTGAAATAAGTTTGTAACCCTAGAAAAACTATAGTTTATGTTTTCCCCAATTTATTTATAATATCACACAGCATATATTTTCTTAATACCAGTAGTAAAACTTTTCCCAAAATCGTTAGCCACTCTAGTTTTGGTGAAAATCTGAAAGAATGATACAAAATTGTTCCAATAATAATTAGTAAATAGTTATAATAAATACAAGTTTTAATAATATGAAACGATAATGTTTCTGATATTGTATTTCTAATAGAGCACAAAGTAGGTCAAGGAGAGACTGTTAGTTAACTCCGCCTCATCAACAGACAGATAAGGTGACAGTGTGAGTGCGAGAGAGTAACAATTGGGTGTAATGGCTCGTTACGGAGATTGCGATGGCAACAAACTGTTTTTTCAGTATATAGCCTTTATCTTACACGTCTAGTGCTGTAGTTAGTAAGTTTGTATACGTTTACATATGTATATAAGTTTGTGTATGTTTCTTGTATATATATAAATAAAATTATACACTTTCTTTAGTTGTATATTCCGGTATACCTGTAACTAAAATAAAGCTAGATGACTTAATTTACTACACTGTACATTAAGCATATAATTGTTTGTGTTGATTTTTATTCTTAATTGTAATTAATGAAAACAATTGTGATAAAACTCTGATAGTGGGGAAAGTATAAAGCTATTAGAAATTATATTTTAAGCGTATTATTATAAAAATAAATATTTAAATTTAAAGATGCTGAAAATAATGCTAACATTAAGGTATTTACGTATGATCAAGTCTAGATTGTTTAATCGTATTATCATTTGCGTTTTTAAAAGCTATTGAACTAAACTGAAACCACTCAAGATATCTACTGAGTATTTTAAGTTTGTTGTTGCAAGTGTCATCTATCAGGTCCAAACCACGAAATAACCTAAGTCTCGGTAGTGGGATGACTTCTTTTGTTAACTGCTTATAATACATATCCGCCTGTACACGTGAGGAAGCGGAGCTGTGCAGTGAGTGGCTGAGGCTCCTCCAATCAAAGATCTGTTTGGCTAAGAATCAATTAATTTAGCTCGTGATACACGTGTTTTTTGTATATGTGATCCAATACGTTATTTTACATTTTCAGTTTATTGCTATGTATTGTTGTTTTTCTATTTATAAGCCTAACTATCCTAAATATAATTATATTTGAATGAATGTAAAAGGGGTTTATCTATAAATAACATGAAATTAAATAGTCTCCTTACCTTAGGCTCTGTCATGTATTATGGTGTAGTAACTAATAATCCATCAATATAGCTTCCTTATCATAGGCTCTGTCTTGTATTATGGTGTAGTAACCTCTCTCTGAACACTTTACGTTTAATATAATTACTTTATAAAACTCCGTGTAAAAATTACTGCTAAAAATGATTAATTTAGGAATTGTTTTTCTACCTATTGATGATGCCTATGTGTATCGTAAACTAATAAGTTTTATTTCAGTGAAGAACTACTATAATTACTTATGGGATGTATTCCACTCTAAACAAATGGGCATGTCGAAGGCACTTATACAGGTGAGTAGAAGAGAATCTTGCTTCTCCAAATAAGAATGGTACTAGTACAATGTATTGGAATTGTAATAGGATACATTCGTCTTGGCACTGGATTGTTTCTCTTAGTTCACTTCAAGTCTCAACTTTTTTGCTCTAAACTTCGATCTTACAAATTGCTTTTGATAACAAGAACTGTCGGTAGAAGAATTTAAAATAAATGCAATTTTCAATAAACCCTTATATACCTAAACAGATTACAACAAACAAGAAGTTAGACATGGTGTATAACTTAAAAAAAAAAAAAAAAACAATTTTCATATCTCATTTAGTCCATCTTAGCAAATATTCTACAACAATTCATTGTACGATAGTGTTGCTCAAGTCATGGTTTATAATAATTTATAATATATATAAAAGTGTTAGTAGTCTATAAGTTAATTTTTATTTGTGGGTTTGATTTAAGTAATTGTCCTGTGCATATTCATTTAACTATATAATTGACTTTAAAATTAAATTATATAATGTACCTATACTTATATTTATTTTGGTAATTTTTACTTGGATATATGCTTAAATATTGTTTTATTTGAAATGAAAGTACAAAAAATAATAGAATAATACACATACACTGCACAAAACAATTAATATGATAGAAGATTTACTAAAACAAATGAATTCTGAAACAGCAGTATGATAATAACTTGTATTAAGGTATTGTTGCAGCAGTGTTTGCCAACTCTCCATTTTCTTCAATAAAAGCATTTCAATTGAAGAAGCATTTAAATTTTTTAAAATCTGGTATCTCAGCCTACAATGTTTTGTACTGTAAATGTTTTGTTACTATTTATTTGACTTGATAACACACATTTAAACGTTTAGTTTTTAGGAAGAACGTTTCATTTTTAAAAACTGATATTGCGTTTCCGGTCTAGATTATAAAATTATTACCCATCCAATGAAGTTAATGTACTTAAAATCCCAAACAAAGCATGATTTTGAGACCGAACTTTGAATATTTGGTTTGATACCTCAGAAATGGGTGATCTAACAGGTCTAGGACGTATTTTATTAAATTTTTCAGTCCATGTTACATAAAATATAATAAATTGAACAACTATCTTTACGCCATGAAAACATCCCTTTCGCTTTATTTCCGATCTTTTCTACAAACTATTTCACTACGTTTCCGGACTTTATGTTTATATGATTTTTTTCATTATTTTGATGAGAAGAAACCTTCCGAGAAGTGTTCCGGGTAACTCTAGAAACACTTTATAGAGTAAGTTATGTGAATACATGAATAAATTATGTTATCTCTATTGCTAATAAAACTGGTACCGATATCGATAATTTATTAGGAATTTTCCTGGACACTTAACCAAATTACGTGATCTGTTTTATAATTTAACAAAATAAGAATAAAAATGTATAAATCTAGCATTGATAAAAAAAACTAAAATTAAATGCCGACTTCTGCATCTGTGTGCCTTAAAATGTCCTAAAGGCAAACCCGAACAATAGTGTGATCCTTAAGAGTGTACATGAAACTACTATGAAAATATATT
Organism: Homalodisca vitripennis; assembly: GCF_021130785.1. NCBI lineage: Eukaryota > Metazoa > Arthropoda > Insecta > Hemiptera > Cicadellidae > Homalodisca > Homalodisca vitripennis. The sequence continues at coordinate 232,741 of NW_025776131.1, forward strand.
ATTATTATCAAATGTTTCATTTATAAAAATATCGTCATTACGTACAAGAAATAAACTTAAATAATGGTATGCTATAATACCTAAAACACGAAAAAGAACAAATTAAAATCATTACAAATTATATAAAACTTCTAATATAAATTACCCTTGTATCACTGGATACAAAGTAGTACCCTTCGCCAGCCTTTGAAAATGTACAATGAGATTATAAAGAACTTCAAATAAAAATTTATCATCCTGCATAAAAAAAACTAAATATATATTTATACAGAAGGCAACTGATTATACAAATAACGATTTAAAATTAAGAAAAACATTGACGTAATATCGATTTATTTCATTTGGAAAACCGGATATTTATATTGAAAACGTAACGTGTTCCGTATCTATTACTAAAACATCTTCAGTTAATTGACATCTTATAAAACCACAACGAAAAGTACCACAAAATTTCATATATTCAGATAATGATATTATATTTTAAAGAAAATTTACAATTGGATAATTAGTATAAGAATGGAATATTGCTAATTGAATTTCAAGATAGGCCGAAACTTAATTTTAAGTTTCCAGGAAAAATGTTTTTACTGACACTATTAATAACAACACACACCAATACTGTTGCAATGCCATGAACAATACATCTTAACAGTTTGAAAGTTTACGTTATCAAAGCCAGTAATTGTTTTTTCAACTTTCATGAACAAATTCTACCTCACCTTATTAGTTAGCATTATAAGGAACGACTGCTGATATGTGCGTAACGGTTGCAAAACCACAGGACGTACCGGACACGGTCGACACACCGATACGGCCTTTGTTTTTTTTTTTGTTTATCTCATTAACGAAAACCATTCTGCTCAGCGATAACAGTTCCATACGTCATCTCAATTTTTAAAACGTGTTTATTTTTACTAAAACCGCCCCGGTAAAAATTATTTATTATTTTTCATTGTTGGGATGGATCTCTCTCACGTTTAATTATTTTATTTGAGAAAATAATATATAATATATAGAAATTTTTTTTTAATAACTATACGTGTTTTTAAATGAGTAAAGAATTTTTTGACATGCTTGAATGCAATGTATTCTTTACATAATTATATTTTTTGAATTTGCGTTTATCACTAAATCTTTCTTGTTACCCATGTACTCAGTGGCCTTTCTTTAAAATACTTATAACCCAATTAATGGTTTTAGTAATTTTACAATTGTAAATACTATACAATGTATTATATGACATATTCATCTTATTTTCCAAATATACTTCTACCTAGATAACTGAGGGTAGATTAACTCGTACTGAATTAAAAATTAAAAACACGTCTATATCCAATGTATTAGGTTTATGACTGAAGAGAGAATAGTATGGCTATTACGTTTACATGTAGACCAAAATACAATGTGCTGCCACGCCTAATACGCCTAAATGTTTTAACACAGTCTATATCCCTACTCCGTATAAAAATATGGTCAACACATGGTATCAGTACCTTATTTGGAACATTGTATTTATATAACAAGAATCAGCTTATAGATAGCAGGTCTGTTTTTGCTGGAAATGAAATGGATAACTACTAAGGATCAATGAGTAAAATATATTACACACAAATATATAAACATACATATATATTTATTTATATGTATATATATTCATTTCTGAGCTTTCACAGATTTATTTTCACATTTAAAACGGATGTAGTAATATACATAGTAAAATCAAGTATTACAAAAATTATAAAATAATTATTTAGATATGTTAATTAAGTTGTGAAGAGAAACTAGAGGACTGCGCGATGTACAGAAAATTACCAATGAAAATCACAGAGAAGTTTGCTAACTGTAACAAAATGAGGTTGTCAGCACTGTAATATGTGAGGCAAACGTAAATGATCTGGTTACCAACTGCAGACAGCAGCCAACATAGTCTACACCACGTGGTTGACCCAGTCATTCAGCGCTCTGACCACCTTTGTCGAGACGAGGTACGGTTATGAGTCTGACTAGAAGAAGTGGAGAGATTTATTATATGTCAAGGATCGATACTTTTCCCCAAGCAAGACGGAATAAACTGATGAGAACTTCACATATTAAGAAGTCGCTAGTGTGCATGGTGACGAACAGTAAGCTGTCCCCGAGAACACTGCAGTAAATCACTAACAATGATGGTCGAAGGTCATGTAACTCAGATTGCTGGAACTACCTCTTGTAATGGCTTTCTGATACTGAGTCATCCATCTTGTGTCCGTCCATCTTTTCACTTCTTCAACTTTATCTGTTTATGGTATTTTGTTGCGTATATTTGTATCCAAAAGTATTTAATATGTTTAATACCTTTGAGAGCAAACGTAATTTAGTTTATAATAATTATTATTAGTTTCAAAGTTGGCGAGATGTATGTTAAAAAGTTTTTTATACTACATTATTTATGTTAGGACTTTAAAATAGTTTATTTCTCGAAAGTTTTTTTTGTACGAGTACCCTATATGTTAAGATTCTATTTCTTCTTGTTTATGTTTGAACATTGCTACAAATTAGTTCTAAAACACCAACTCAATTAAAAGCAGGTAAACATATATGTTTAGGTTTAAAACGACTTTACATTTTTAGGAATAATATAATTCCTTTACTTTAACATGTGTACAATTAAACTTAGTTTCAGTTTGTAAAATGTTCTATACCAAAGTTATCAAATGCTCTTTTATAGAACATAAGAGGCTACAAAACTTCTTTGTTTACAACTAAAAAATGACATGTTAACCCTATAGATAATTATAAAATTCAATATCATAGCAGAATAATTCATACACTCAACTTAAAACTGTTAAGGGTAACTTCGCCTGAACGTCTGCATGGTTATTTATTCTGACAAAATCGAAGATAAATGACGGGAACAATTATGGGCTAGAGCCATTCCTGCTGTATTTGATGAAATACATGAGGGTATAATCTAAAATTTATAATTAATCCAAAATACAGGACTGAAGCCTTTGTTTATTCCTTGCGGAATCAAGATTGGTTTCAAACGGATGCCTCAAGCTGAGGCATGAATAGTCGAGTAACAACTATTCACAGAAAACTGAGACAATTTCTGACTAAATCACAAAGGCAGTAAGGCGAGAGTTTTCTGCCATTTTTACTGTGAGAAAATTTCTGTAGTTCACATAGTAGACGTATTAACTCAATTATAATCAGACTGTTTGGTATTTTTGGACATAATCCGTAAAAACTTAGAGCTGGGTCTCCATGAACATGTGAAGCAAGTATGTACTCTGAATAGGGCAAAATAAAATTTTACCAAGCACTAAAAAATGTGTTAGAGATGGAGAAGATTAATAGCCAACGTACCCAATGAAATTTGGCAAAGGATCAATGCTTATATAGTAAACGGTAATAAGTTAGTGTAAAAGGTTACTTAGAAACTTTAACATTTTGATATTGAGGAATGTATGAAAGAGTTTGTTGCCACCAGATGATGTGTATACTAAAGATTAAAGTGTATCGTGATTCGATAAGTAATAAGTATTTTCTGGACGCCCCGAATAAAAACAGTTTAAAAGCATTACCCTTTGATGTTAGATAATGGACGTACATACTGAATTTCATAACGGAATTTAATATCCATTTAAATTTGAAGAAAACAATTTTCTGTTATATTGGCACTATGCATTGACTATGTACAAAGTCGAAGAATTTCATTTTCGTTGTTTGCAGTATATATCCTGAAATACGTATTCTTAATATATACTTAGTTAACTTAACGTAATACGCTAAGCCTAAATCTGTTTCAAGGCGTAACAAAAAACCACAAAAAATACATAACAAACAAATATAACAAAATTTTAACAAATTATTAATTATAACAAAAAATACAGACTGAATTAGAAACAAAACCACTGCTCATAATAAGGTTTTGTTTTTAATATATTCGGTTTGCGTCTACGTTTTCTGTACTTATTCATTTCAAAATCTCCAAAAAGTAATAAAGTATTGGTCTGAAAATTGTAGGCAATTTAAGTTGTTATAAATAATATTAGCAAGTTAAACACGTTGTATTGTTTGTATTTTTAGTAATGATTTTACCTCCTTTACTCATACCATTTGAATCAAACTATAAGTACATGGTGAAGAAATAGAACACCTTCCTGCAAAGCTTCGACTATTTTGAATACCAAGGTTAATCTTAATAATATTACCTGTGTGGTAAAACTCATCAGGAAAGACTAAGGGAAGTTATGGAAAGAATAATGTTAAGAATTTTCAATGGAAAAGTATCGTAATCTTCTCATACTAAATATCTGAATTGTCTTATTTTCACATATAAAAGAGTCAATTGGTAAACAAGATCCTTGAGAGGAAACTTGGCAAACGACACGAGTCTAACTTAAAGTTCTTGTTCCATCTATTTGTCTCCATTGATGAAATAAAAATATCGTAGTTCAGGTTCAACGTACGGCTCATGTTCCTTGAAACAGGAACTTCAGAATCACTTGTGGTTATAGATGTGTCTGGACTCCTGTAATGTAAACTTTGTAACGGTTACTAATTTGTCCAAGAGTAAACCGTTACTTAAATCTAAGTTTCCGTTACAGTTACTTAGACTCTGTCACATTTAAAGTTACAGGTATAGATACGTGTAAATAGTAAGTTTTTCGATGTAACGGATGTTTACTTTGTAACAGGTTAAAGTGTTGTTACTGAGAGTGTACTCCCCATGTCGCTCTTCTAACACCATAACACTAATTCTTTGCACTTTACAGATATATCCTCAATCTAATGGCATTCTCGAACGTAACATTTAAATGGTTTTATTAGTTCTTATTATTTCATGTTCTTAATAAAATTATTATATGCGCTAACTCTTTATAACTATTATTTTAAATATTTTAAAAGCAATACATTTGTGTGCTTCAAATCCAACATCTATACAGATATAAAAATTTAAATATCACATTTTTTATTGGGCATGCAACATTTTGTAAACATTCCAGTCGATCCATTTCTTACTATGTTTAGTTTTACAGCCACAAATGTGAGGAAAACTGCAGTCAAATAAATGCAATTGAAGTAGTTTCTTATCTTTATTATAACAAGTTCAGTTCAGTTCACAGTTTTAAAAATCCTTCATTTCTCAAACAATTTACAATTCCAAGTGTTTGGCACAGCACGCGTGGAAAAGATGTAATATAGTTTAATACATTATTCTCTAGGCTATCTGTACAGTTGGCGATGGGAGATCATTTGCCTAGAAAGCGCTGATAGAGAACTTTAAAACAAATGAGATGGAATCCAAGAACAATAGTGAAGCGTTCATTTGTAGTGTCAACCCTAATACTCGTATTCCTTCATTTACACCCGAGATCCGAGCGTTCCTCTTGTATGTATACATTCAAACAAACAATAGTTTGGTTAAACATACATTAACATGTATTTATACGAAAGTGGTTGGTTTAGTATTGGTTTACATATGTTAATTCGAAACCTTAAGAGGGCACGCTAGTTAGTCAGCTGTCGGCCACGCGTCTGATTTCGCGCTTCTAATGTGGGTTTTAAAGATTTAACTGCGTTATAAATAAGAAATTATCTCAAATACATTATACCACTGTTAGACATTGTATGACAATGTAATCGTAATGAACAGTCGAAAATGTAATTATCTGACAATAGTTAACCAGGATTAATGGATCTTTTTTTAAGTGTAAACAAATGGAAAATATTGGTATTAACAAAGAAAGGTTTGATAGGATAATAGGATTTTGGGCATTCGCCATCCGTTATATGTTTCAAAAAGGAATAACAGTACGTTTCTATGGTTAAAAACTACCCTCTTATTCAGTGGCAGTCAATTGAAATATTTTTAGTTCTTTAATGCATTAGGGTTTCTTTACCTGAAGAATATATTATATTTAAATTCATAAATGGCTGTTTCAGAAACTTATGATAACATAGAACACAAAAGCTGTGAACAGCATTAAATAAATGAAATTGTATATATTCCCAAAGTACAACAAAGAGTACAATGTAATATGTACGCATTGTGTTATGAATTGTTAGTTTTTATATTTTTTCTTATAATTTTATTGTGTTAAACTATATAGTATTAATATATTACTATAAAAATTACTCCCATATGGACTTGAAAAAGCCTAGTAAATAGAAAGCAACATGATTTATTTTTCTCGAATAAAACCGAACTTATAGATTGTTCTCGCAACACGTTATGTCGTAGTTACGTTATCTTTTATTGCCAACTATTTATTTAAAGCGATAGCGTAGTTTTCAAGAAAAATAGTTATCATTTCCAGCCATGAAATACAAACATAACCACATCGAGGTTACATAACAACATGCTTACCACCAATTATACAATACCAACACGGACTCACCGCTTGTGTAACTACACGTATGTTCCACATTTGTCTGTCACTGTGTTTACTTTGCGCTAATCCTTGCATAACCACATCGAGGTTACATAACAACATGCTTACCACCAATTATACAATACCAACACGGACTCACCGCTTGTGTAACTACACGTATGTTCCACATTTGTCTGTCACTGTGTTTACTTTGCGCTAATCCTTGCATAACCACATCGAGGTTACATAACAACATGCTTACCACCAATTATACAATACCAACACGGACTCACCGCTTGTGTAACTACACGTATGTTCCAATTTGTCTGTCACTGTGTTTACTCTGCGCTAATCCTTGCATAAACTGCTTCCATTCCCGCTTATACAATACCAACACGGACTCAACCGCTTGTGTAACTACATGTATGTTCCACATTTGTCTGTCACTGTGTTTACTCTGCGCTAATCCCTTCCATAATCTGCTTCCATTCCCGCAGAGCACCGCGACCGTTCAGGGCGATGTTTACTCAAGGTGTGCAATTCATAGATGGTGCTTTTTTAAAGATAAGTAATTGTTTCTCTGACAAATTTTTTGTTCTTCTTTTATAAAATTCCTGTTCTACTTTGCTTGTTCTTTCTCTGCTAAAATAATTTGTCCTTCGTTTATCAATTACCTCAATGTTAGCAAAATTTAGGGATGGATTACAACTTTATTAAAAACAAATAAAACTTGTCTTTCTTGGTGAGCATCTAAGAGTTTAAAACACTACAAACAACATAAACTCATAAATGAACCGTTAATTAAGCTCGGGAATCGCCTGTAGTGTGTAGATGTTTCCTACCCTAAACTTATGCTAGTTGTTTTGAACAACTTCGTCGCCAACTTATTTAGGATTAACTTCAGACAAACGTGAACTCCAGATTCCAGGAGTCAAGTCTGTGTCAGTTTTCAGATTGTAGGCGCGGAATGTGGAATGAGGATTCGTAAACAATATAATTTATATTCAGAATATTTAGTACTTCACAGACTAGAAAAGTGGAAAAAGATATTAGTTAAATAGTTTTACATGACTCCAAGTGTAAAAATAACTACGCCCGTCAACTATAGATAAAAATAACTGTTATAGCGCTAAAAGCTTTTCCTTATTTACAAATAAGGCAGTAGTTGTATGAAAATATCAGTTAAAACTAGCTATGACTATGAGATAAGTACTTAAATGCTGACCGTCGCAAAGTGAAAAGTGAAGAAATATATCACAGTATTTGATAGTTTTATGTTCAAAATAGTCCAAAATCAAGAAAGGAATATCAACGTCTTTATACATAGATAACTTACTGTTGTAATCTATCATCTTCTATCTCTCGTAAGATGGTCATGAGATGGTTGTCCTAAAAGTCTCAGTTGTACAGTTTGTGAACATCAGCCCGTATCTATACAGAAAACTTGACATTAGTTACAAAGTGTCACAGAGTAAATTTTAGTTCAAATGATTCGTAATGGGGTTTGCATAATGAACATCAGCCACTAGCTGCATAGAAAGCTCACCATTTGTTAGTTCAACGTAGTGTTTGCTCACATATAGAACAATGTGGTTTGTTTGTGAACATCATCCAGTAGCTACATGGAAAGCTCAACATTAGTTACAAAGCTAACCACATAACGTAGTGTGTGTTTATGTGATAAATAATGTGGTTTGTTTACGAACATCAGCTTGTAGCCACACGGAAAGCTTGAGTTAAATTTCCTTTGTAATCTTCCTCTTTCACGTTGACATTACAACAAGTAAATTCTTTACATTTAGTTCCAATTAAGTGTATATATTATACATATATACATATCTAAATATATATGTGTGTGTGTGTATAATATATATATATATATATATCATATATATATATATATATATATATATATATATAACTAATAGAAGAAAAAGACTTCATATAAATCCTTTAATATTTCGACTTTTATGTCGTTTTCAAAAAGGTCGAAATATTAAAGGATTTATATGAAGTCTTTTTCTTCTATTAGTTAAAGAAGCCTCTGAGCATTTATTTTCTGCATACAGTATATATATATATATATATAATATATATATATAAATATATATATTATACATATACTTTATATGTATACATATATATGTATACATATAAGTAATGTATACAATTAGTTCGATCAAAATTTGGAGCGAGTTACTTATTTCATTCCTTTTTCCCAAGATATCATTTATAGAGTATTTTTCTGAACATAGAGTACTGATATAAAAACAATTCTTGTCTCTCTATGTCATCTAATTTTGCAATTATATATTTTCTTCAGAAACTACGGACCAAGGGAGTAATCCTAAAGTCGAATTTGTTACCTTTCTTAGTGAGAACACTCATCGTATAATGTGAAGGAGTTCTAATATAATTTGAAATGGAATTAAGGATATTTTATTTAATATTTTATGCGAAATTTCGACACAGTTATGCATAACAACATATGCGTGATAGGAATATAAAAAATAAACAATCAATCTCTAAAATTCATAATCATGATAATCTATAACAGAATCTGCCTATTCTGTAGGTCATCCTCATTTCCGACCTTCTTTGTATCCTCGGTTTTCAGTCTTGGTAAATGTACATTTCTGTAATCCTGACACCGTTCAGTGCAAGGCTTTGTACCGTAGGGAGGATTCAATCATTTTATATTGACTGAGGACGAATCAATTAGGCATCAGAACTAGAAGTACAAAAAGTCGAGTGTAAACAAATTGTTCATTGGTTGTTAGAGGAGACTCGGGGTGACTTGGGAGTGAGCAACATTGACTGTAATTTATTATTTCGTTTTCATATTACTGACCACATATCTGTAGAGTTAACTTTGATTGTATACCACCTAACTGTGAGTAAAATTAATATACATAAACTTGAATATAGAGAAAGTTATTATTAGGTAGCAGCTAAATATGTTATATTTTAGGTTATGCTAAAATTGTTATCCCTTACAAAATTTAGCAGAACTCATAACGTTAAATATCCACTATAACATGTAAAATAGTGGTTGCTGAAACACAGTTTATTTATCAATAAGTATAAACTATGTACAATTAAGATTTATCATAAGATTGGTAAAATTGAACGAGTCATGATAAGAAATTAAAATAAGATTTATACAAAATCATGTAAGACCATGTCACATTAACAGGCATTTAAAATTTAGAGAAATTGTGGTTTTTAAAAGCTATATTTACTGAATAGACCACAAATGATGATTCAAATCAAGATGATGACATTAATTTATTTTAAATAATTAACGGGTCACTAAAATCATCTCACAACGAATTGAATTTTTTATAGAAATATGTACAGAAAGCTTAAAACGGACCTTTTTCACAGCCGTTACGTAACTTTTTAGTTTTTTCATAAGGTATAGGCTTATAGTTTTATAATTTTGCTGTTACAACATTATAACTTGACTTAACCAACAATGCTACGTTTAGGAGTTAACAATAACATGTTGTGTAGTTGAAGTTACCTTGCAAGATGTTGGGAGTCGACTATCACGGCTGCCGCTCCACGGAGACGTAACAATTAGTCAGTTGTCCGGGGGCTACGCGGTAATGGTTCTCACTAGGAACAGTCCTCCAACAAATTGTCCTTTTGTCTCAAAACAAGGCTCTTACTCTCACATATCTGGCACACGTATTTAAACATACGAAAACGCTTAGGATTTCTTATTAACATTTTGTAACTTTATTAAAGAGGCGGAATTAGAGCTGTACAAACCTCAGACATTTCATGCAATCATCACAATAACTGGAGTGTCTTCTAGAAGTTACGATCGGTTGAACTACTCCTCTACTCTGTTTCCATATTTGATTGCAAATAGTTAAAATAAATAAAAAATAAATATTTATACTGATTTTGTATGTAAAGCTAGCTAAAATTAATGCCAAAGTAGCCCTAAGGTATTTTTACTCTAAGTACATAAGTACCTAATTATTAAATAAGAAAACAAATAATTTTTAAATCTTAAGGTACATGTCGTTTTCTTAAAATATAACGAAATATGTCATCGATAGCTTCCATGAATTACATCATAAATTAAATCTTTTTATTGATTATTTAGTACTGTTGATTAACACGATTTAAATAAATATTTCATCATGAGCCACTAGGTTTTTCTTATATGTAAAACCGCCAACGTATAAATTATAATATAATTGCGTGATAAAGATAAAATGATTGCATAGGAGAAAAACACATCTATATAAGACAAGATTAGTGTCATTGATAGAGAGATGACAGGTTCTATTTGGCTTCCTCTGATTCTTAATGTAATAAAGTTTAAATTAACTCTTCTCCACTCTCCTCTTCTCTCTTATCTAAATTATAAAATAATCTATCCGGCTGATCCTTTCATTTTGACTAAATTATATTTATTTATATGATACTATTCCTATTTAATATAACGACTCATTAGACAACTTTATTGCTAGAAAGGAAATAATTTTTAACATCCATACCACCATAAGAGCTATGTACTCTACATACATTACTATCCTGGATGTGGTTAGCTTAGTCGTAAGTAATTCTCAAAATGCTAAATCGTAAAATAATGGGAAAAAAAAAACATTATTAGTCATTAAAAAGTCATTATTTTATGTTAATAACTGGCTACTAATTCTCAAGTTCTTCCAAGCCTATATTCTAGAACTGATACTGTCGGGATTCACTCGGTCTTTGAGATCTACTGATCTCTGACATTGGGAAAAAACTTGCAAGAAGTAACAGTACAATGTTTTAATGAGACATTTATGTTAATGGCAACTAAGCGAATTTTAGACTCTGGAAGCTTTAAGTGTTAGAAGTGTTCTTTATGTTTTCGGCATGATCAAGTCATTAGGAAATTTCTGGCTCTATCTTCTTTCGGCTTTTATATACGCTATATCTTTTTCCCTTGTGGACTACTTCTACATATTGAACCCATCTGATTTTATAATATAACTCGCCTTCGGCTCGCTGGGGGCTACGCCCCCAGGCCCCCATGATGTAACGCTTTTGCAAATTCGGGGATAAGAGCAATTTGGTGATTGGTAAAATTCGGACATGAGGTCGTGCCAGGGAATTCCCTGGGGGGTTTTTTAAGAGATATGGTGAGTGGTAAAAATTCAGGACATGAGGTTCATGCCAGGAAATTCCCTGGGGGGGGTTTAAAGTTACCAGGGGGGTTAACACATCAGGGCGTTTAATTTACTCAGGAGGTTATCTGGGTCATACCAGGAAATCCCGGGGGGGGTAATGTTTATCGGGGTTAATGAAACACACCAGGCCCCCTTTCGAGTGTTGGCCCAGATTCGGGGATAAGCGGAATTCGGAATTATCTTGGACCTATGTTATTTAATTTTTTCAGTTTTTAATCAAAATTTTGACTTTAATGGCGTTTTTAACGGGTATAACCGTTAGAGATACGAGAAAAAGTAACTGGACTTTTCCCTGTCGGAAATTTAATTTTCTCTTTCGATTCCGTCGTCAGATTTTTAGCTGCGACCTTGGTTTAGCCAGAAATGAGCTCGGGAGAAAAGTCTGCACTGGTCAGCTATCGTGAATTGTTTAGTACAAACATAATAAAAACCGACCTCAAGGCAGTATTTTAAGTCGAACAGGGGGTTTAATATCACCAGGAGACTATCTAGTCAAGGCGAGAAATTCCCTGGTGGGTGTGATTAATGTTTAAGGAGGTTAAGACAAGAGGGGGTTTTAATTTCGTCAGGATATTGTCTGGTCATATGAACAAATTCCCAGGGGGGGGTTTAACGTTACCGGGGATAAGTCTCCAGGGGGTTATCTGGTCATACCAGGATCTTCCCAGGGGGGGGGGTTAAGAGATTTTGGTGACTGGTAAAATTCGGACATGAGGTCATGGCAGGAAATTTCCCTGGGGGGGTTTAATGTTACCAGGGGGGTTAAACACATCAGGGGGTTGAATGTACAGGAGGTTATCAGGTCATACCAGGAAATCCCCGGGGGGGGGTTAATATTACCGGGGGGTTTAATGGACACACTTGGGGCCTTTTTTAGAGGGTATTGTGTCTGTGAACATAATAAATATTCCTCTGTCCCTATCTACTATTGACGCTTAGCTAACGCTCAGCCAACTCCCGAAGTCACTGAACCTTTTCTGTAGATCACGTGATTTTCCTAAATCCCGTTTAAAATTTGTTTTTGAGTTACGACCAACCGTTTAGCCGCTATCAAGCCCGGAATGTAAATTTTTAGGCGAAAATGTCCAATATTTTCACTTAATCGCGTTTTGCGGTCAAACTAAGGGAAATATAGTAAAAAGTCACTGGACCTTTTTATTGTAGGTCATCTTATTTCCTAAATAAAACGTCAGTCTTATTTTGACCTCCGACCAATGGTTTCGGCCGCTAACGACCCCAAAAACCAAAAGTTTTCGTGTAAAAGTTACAACAAAATTGTACATAATCAACGTTTTTCGGCCAAACAATCGAAGATAGGGGCAAAAGAATTACTGGACCTTTTCTGTAGAATCGCGCAGAATTTGCTAATTTGATGGGTTCAATCAGATTTGAGCTACGACCAACGGTTCGGCCGCTATCGGGCTTGAAACATTATTTTTAATCGAAAAAATCTCTGGAATTTCAAATGTTCGAGCGTTTTGTCGCTTAACCATGGAAGATAAGAAAAAGTCATTAGAACCTTTTTTGTAGTTCCACTTCATTCCTGACCTATGAATTTTCCGTCAGATCCGAGCTAGCTCCAACGGTTCGCCCGCTATCGGGCTTACAAAAAAATGCCTGCAGGGGTGAAAGAATGCGCGATTTTTTGGGAATTTTTTGAGGGGGTTGAAAATGAAAAATTCTCACTTTTTGGGATTTTCCTGGTATGTTACACGTGGAAAGCTATCTGTGTACCCAAATTTCAAGTCTCTAACTCATCTGGGAAGTAGGTTTAGAATTAGTATACGTGAGTGAGTCAGTCAGTCAGTCAGTTACACATGCGGTTGTATATATATAGGATAACCGTTAGAGATATGACAAAAAGTGTCTGGACCTTTCTTGTCGGAAATTTAATTTTGTCTTTCGATTGTGCCCTCAGATCTGATCTACGACCTATGGTTTAGCCAGAAATGAGCTCGGGGAGAAAAGTCTGCACGGGTCAGCTATCTTGAATTGTTTAGTATAAACATAAAAAAAACCGACCTCAAGGCAGTATTTTAAAGTCGAACAGGGGGTTTAATATCACCAGGAGACTATCTAGTCAAGGCGAGAAATTCCTGGTGGGTGATTAATGTTAAGGAGGTTAAGACAAGTGGGGGTTAATTTTCGTCAGGATATTGTCTGGTCATATGGAACAAATTCCCAGGGGGGGTTAACGTTACCGGGGATAAGTCTCCAGGGGGTTATCTGGTCAAACAGGATCTTCCCAGGGGGGGGGGGGGTTTAAGAGATTTGGTGACTGGTAAAATTCGGAAATGAGGTCATGGCAGGGAAATTCCCTGGGGGGGTTTAATGTTACACAGGGGGGTTAACACATCAGGGGGTTGAATGTACAGGAGGTTATCAGGTCATACCAGGAAATCCCCGGGGGGGGGGTTAATATTACCGGGGGTTAATGACACACTTGGGCCTTTTTTAGAGGGTATTGTGTCTGTGAACATAATAAATATTCCTCTGTCCCTATCTACTATTGACGCTTAGCTAACGCTCAGCCAACTCCCGAAGTCACTGAACCTTTTCTGTAGATCACGTGATTTCCTAAATCCCGTTTAAAATTTGTTTTGAGTTACGACCAACCGTTTAGCCGCTATCAAGCCCGGAATGTAAATTTTTAGGCGAAAATGTCCCAATATTTCACTTAATCGCGTTTTGCGGTCAAACTAAGGGAAATATAGTATAAAAAGTCACTGGACCTTTTTTTGTAGGTCATATAATTTCCTAAATAAAACGTTAGTCTTATTTTGAACCTCCGACCAATGGTTTCGCCGCTATCGACCACAAAAACAAAAGTTTCGTGTAAAAGTTACAACAAAATTGTACATAATCACGTTTTTTCGGCCAAACCAATCGAGATAGGGCAAAAGATTACTGGACCTTTTCTGTAGATCGCGCAATTTGCTAATTTTGATGGGTCAAATCAGATTTGAGCTACGACCAACGGTTCGGCCCGCTATCGGGCTTGAAACATTATTTTTTATCGAAAAAATCTCTGGAATTTCAAATGTTCGAGCGTTTTGTCGCTTAACCATGGAAGATTAGAGCAAAAAGTCATTAGACCTTTTTTGTAGTTCACTTCATTCCTGACCATGAATTTTCCGTCAGATCCGAGCTAGCTCCAACGGTTCGCCCGCTATCGGGCTTACAAAAAATGCCTGCAGGGGTGAAGAATGCGCGATTTTTTGGGAATTTTTTTGAGGGGTTGAAAATGAAAAATTCTCACTTTTTGGGATTTTCCTGGTAGTTACACGTGGAAAGCTATCTGTGTACCAAATTTCAAGTCTCTAACTCATCTGGAAGTAGGTTAGAATTAGTATACGTGAGTGAGTCAGTCAGTCAGGTCAGTTACACATGCGGTTGTATATATATAGGGACTCGCCTTCGGCTCGCTGGGGGCTACGCCCCCAGGCCCCCATTTGGGTGTTGGCTAAATTCGGGGATAAGCGTAGTTCGGTGATTGGTTAAATTCAGACGTGAAGTTTCCAAATTGTATGTATCCGTTCTCGAGAATCTTACGGGTCGTTAATGCTTCGCTAACGCTCAGCCAAAAGATGTGTGGTGTATAATATTAATCAATTGATGTGGTAGAAGAGTTAAGTTATGTGTTCGTGAAATTTGGAGACAAGAAGAATTTGGTTTTAACCAAAGTCAGAGGACGTATGTATACCATAGTTTAATTTTCCGGATTTACCCAAACTTTTGACTTTGAGGGCGTTTTGCGGCTTAACCGTTAGAGATACGAGAAAAAGTGACTGGACCTTTCTTGTCGGAAATTTAATTTTCTCTTTCGATTCTCGTGTCCGATTTTAGCTACGACGTCTGGTTTAGCCAGTACGGAGCTGTGGAGAAAGGACTGCACTGGTGGGCTATTGTGAATTGTTTAGTGTAAATATAACAAAAACCCAACCCTGAGTCATTATTTTTAAGTTGTTTAGGGGGTTTAATTTGCTCAGATGTTTATCTTGTCATGCCAGGAAATTCCCGGGGGGGGAGATTAATGTTAAAGGGGGTTAAGACATCAGGGGGTTTAAGTTAGTCAGGATATTTTCTGGCTATATGAATAAATTCCCGGGGGGGGGTTAATGTTACAAGGGGTTAATGACACACGTGGGCCTATTTTAGAGGGTGTTGTGTCTGTGAACATAATAAAAAACACTCTGTCCCTATCTACTATTGAAACTTCACTAACGCTCATCCAATTCCCGACGTGGAGGGGGGTTTTAGTCACTCGTTAACGTAGTAATACAAGGTCAAGCTGGAACCAGCACGAATCGCACTAAATTATAGTTGCAAGATTTAAAACCCCTAAAATTGACGACAAAGAATTTGCCTTTTAGAGCATTTACCAGGCTTACGGAAAGATAAACGACAGAAAGCTACTGATCCTTTTTTTTAGATCCTATGAATAGCTAGTTACAAAAAATGTTACATTTAAGCTAGGGCTAACGGTTCGGCCACTATCGAGCCCGAAATGTAAGTTTTTAAGTGAAATTTTCGACATAATCACGTTTTACGGCTAAAACCATGGAAGATTAGAGTTAAAAAGTCACTGGACATTTTTTGTAGACCACATTGTTTTGTATTAAAATCTGATTTTTATTCTACCCTACCTTCAAAGGTTCCGCTAACACAGAGCCCAGAAAACAATATCTCACGTAAAACGTAAAAAATCTATACTTTATAACGCGTAATGCGGCCAAAACCATTGGGGATAGGGCAATAAGTTACTTGACCTTTTTTGTAGATCACACGATTTACTAAATCCCATTGAAAATTTGTTTTGAGCTACGACCAACCGTTTAGCCGCTATCGAGCCCGAAAGGTAAATTTTTAGGCCAAAATTTCAAAATATTTTAATGTAATCGCGTTTTGCGGCCGAAACCGATGGAGTTAGAGCAAAAAGTCACTGGACCTTTTTTGTAGTTTCACCTCATTCCTGATTATGAATTTTTCGTCAGATCCGAGCTAGCTCGAACGGTTCGCCCGCTATCGGGCTTACAAAAAAGGCCTGCAGGGGTGAAAAATGCATGAATTTTCTCGAATTTTTTGAGGGGTTTAAAAGTAAAAAAAGTCCGGTTTTCAGACTTTTCCTGTTGGTTACACGACAAAAGGTACCCGCGTGCCAAAATTTCAAGTTTCCAGCACTTCTAGAACTATGTTAGATTTTGTTATACATCCATCAGTGAGTGAGTGAGTGGAGTGAGTGGTTTCACATGCGGCTGTATATAATATAGGATAACCGTTAGAGATACGAGAAAAAGTGACTGGACCTTTCTTGTCGAATATTTAATTTTCTCTTTCGATTATGCCATCAGATTTAAGCTACGACCTATAATTTAGGCAGTACAGCGCTTAGGGACAAAAGACTGCACTGGGCTGTTCTAAAAAAATTCACTTAATCGCGTTTTGCGGCCAAACCAATCGAGGTAGAGTAAAAAGTCACTAGACCTTTTTTGTAGAGCACTTCATTCCCTACTAAGGATTTTACATCAGATCCGAGCTACAACCTACGGTTTAGACGCTACAGAGCCTCAAAAAAAATCTACAAGCGAAAATCGTCAAAATTTGACAAAATTTTCGAATTTGAGAGCATGTTTCGGGTGGACCGGTAGAGATGCGGGGAAGTATAATGTGCCCATTCTGTAGATCATAAAATTTGCTAAAACCCCTTAAAAATTAGATTTGAGCTACTAAGAACGGTTTAGTCGCTAGACGGCTCGAAAGCAAAAAGCTACACCAGTTTTTAACCAGTTTCAACCGGTTTTTAATTTTTTTGAGGGGTTTAAAATTAAAAATTCCCAGTTTTCAGACTTTTCCTGTTGGTTACACGACAAAAGGTACCCGCGTGCCAAATTTCAAGTTTCCAGCACTTCTAGAACTATGTTAGAATTTGTATACATCCATCAGTGAGTGAGTGAGTGGTTTTCACATGCGGCTGTATAAGTATTTAGATAACCGTTAGAGATATGACAAAAAGTGACTGGACCTTTCTTGTCGGAAATTTAATTTTGTCTTTCGATTGTGCCCTCAGATCTGATCTACGACCTATGGTTTAGCCAGAAATGAGCTCGGGAGAAAAGTCTGCACGGGTCAGCTATCTTGAATTGGTTAGTATAAACATAATAAAAACCGACCTCAAGGCAGTATTTTAAGTCGAACAGGGGGTTTAATATCACCAGGAGACTATCTAGTCAAGGCGAGAAATTCCTGGGTGGGTGATTAATGTTAAGGAGGTTAAGACAAGAGGGGGTTTAATTTCGTCAGGATATTGTCTGGTCATATGAACAAATTCCCAGGGGGGGTTAACGTTACCGGGGGATAAGTCTCCAGGGGGTTATCTGGTCATACCAGGATCTTCCCAGGGGGGGGGTGTTAAGAGATTTGGTGACTAGTAAAATTCGGACATGAGGTCATGGCAGGAAATTCCCTGGGGGGGTTTAATGTTACCAGGGGGGTTAACACATCAGGGGGTTGAATGTACAGGAGGTTATCAGGTCATACCAGGAAATCGCCGGGGGGGGGGGGGGTTAATATTACCGGGGGTTAATGACACACTTGGGCCTTTTTTAGAGGGTATTGTGTCTGTGAACATAATAAATATTCCTCTGTCCCTATCTACTATTGACGCTTAGCTAACGCTCAGCCAACTCCCGAAGTCACTGAACCTTTTCTGTAGATCACGTGATTTCCTAAATCCCGTTTAAAATTTGTTTTGAGTTACGACCAACCGTTTAGCCGCTATCAAGCCCGGAATGTAAATTTTTAGGCGAAAATGTCCAATATTTCACTTAATCGCGTTTTGCGGTCAAACTAAGGGAAATATAGTAAAAAGTCACTGGACCTTTTTTGTAGGTCATCTTATTTCCTAAATAAAACGTTAGTCTTATTTTGACCTCCGACCAATGGTTTCGCCGCTATCGACCCCAAAAACAAAAGTTTCGTGTAAAAGTTACAACAAAATTGTACATAATCACGTTTTTCGGCCAAACCAATCGAGATAGGGCAAAAGATTACTGGACCTTTTCTGTAGATCGCGCAATTTGCTAATTTGATGGGTCAATCAGATTTGAGCTACGACCAACGGTTCGGCCGCTATCGGGCTTGAAACATTATTTTTATCGAAAAAATCTCTGGAATTTCAAATGTTCGAGCGTTTTGTCGCTTAAACCATGGAAGATAGAGCAAAAAGTCATTAGACCTTTTTTGTAGTTCACTTCATTCCTGACCATGAATTTTCCGTCAGATCCGAGCTAGCTCCAAACGGTTCGCCCGCTATCGGGGCTTACAAAAAATGCCTGCAGGGGTGAAGAATGCGCGATTTTTTGGGAATTTTTTTGAGGGGTTGAAAATGAAAAATTCTCACTTTTTGGGATTTTCCTGGTAGTTACACGTGGAAAGCTATCTGTGTACCAAATTTCAAGTCTCTAACTCATCTGGAAGTAGGTTAGAATTAGTATACGTGAGTGAGTCAGTCAGTCAGTCAGTTACACTTGCGGTTGTATATATATAGGACTAGCCTTCGGCTCGCTGGGGGCTACGCCCCCAGGCCCCCTTTTGGGTATTTGCCAAGTTCGGAGATAAGAGGGATTTGGTGATTGGTAAAAGTCGGACATGAGGTCATGCCAGGAAATTTCCATGGGGGGAAGGTTAATGTTACCGGGGGTTAAGACATCAGGGGGTTTAGTTTACCCTGGACGTTATCTGCTCATACCAGGAAATTTCCTGGGGGGGAGGTAATGTTACCTGGGGTTAATGACACATGGGCTTATTTTAGAAGGTGTTGTGTCTGTGAACATAAAAAACATTCAGTTTATCCCTATCTACTATTGACGCTTAGCTAAAGTTCAGCCAATTTCTAATGTGGGGTATATTCATTCGTTAACTGGATTAGCGGTATTCGGGGAGAGTTTATGTCCGAGCATTAGATTAGGAACTTGGAGTTAAAATAAGACCTATTTTATCGAATTATCCAAATTTAACCAGTTTTGAATTTAAGGGCATTTTGCGGCTAAACCGTTAGAGATACGAGAAAAAAGTGACTGGACCTTTCTTGTCGAAAATTTAATTTTCTCTTTCGATTATGCCATCAGATTTAAGCTACGACCTATAATTTAGGCAGTACAGCGCTTAGGACAAAAGACTGCACTGGGCTGTTCTAAAAAAATTCACTTAATCGCGTTTTGCGGCCAAACCAATCGAGGTAGAGTCACTAAGTCACTAGACTTTTTATGTAGAGCACTTCATTCCCTACTAAGGATTTTTCATCAGATCCGAGCTACAACCTACGGTTTAGACGCTACAGAGCCTAAAAAAAAATCTACAAGCGAAAAATCGTCAAAATTTGACAAAATTTTCGAATTTGAGAGCATGTTTCGGGTGGACCGGTAGAGATGCGGGGAAGTATAATGTGCCCATTCTGTAGATCATAAAATTTGCTAAAACCCCTTCAAAATTAGATTTGAGCTACTAACAACGGTTTAGTCGCTAGACGGCTCGAAAGCAAAAAGCTACAACAGTTTTTAACCAGTTTCAAACCGGTTTTTTTAATTTTTTTGAGGGGTTTAAAATTAAAAATTCCCAGTTTTCAGACTTTTCCTGTTGGTTACACGACAAAAGGTACCCGCGTGCCAAATTTCAAGTTTCCAGCACTTCTATAAACTATGTTAGAATTTGTATACATCCATCAGTGAGTGAGTGAGTGGTTTCACATGCGGCTGTATAAGTATTTAGATAACCGTTAGAGATACGAGAAAAAGTGACTGGACCTTTCTTGTCGAAAATTTAATTTTCTCTTTCGATTATGCCATCAGATTTAAGCTACGACCTATAATTTAGGCAGTACAGCGCTTAGGACAAAAGACTGCACTGGGCTGTTCTAAAAAAATTCACTTAATCGCGTTTTGCGGCCAAACCAATCGAGGTAGAGTCACTAAGTCACTAGACTTTTTATGTAGAGCACTTCATTCCCTACTAAGGATTTTTCATCAGATCCGAGCTACAACCTACGGTTTAGACGCTACAGAGCCTAAAAAAAAAATCTACAAGCGAAAATCGTCAAAATTTGACAAAATTTTCGAATTTGAGAGCATGTTTCGGGTGGACCGGTAGAGATGCGGGGAAGTATAATGTGCCCATTCTGTAGATCATAAAATTTGCTAAAACCCCTTCAAAATTAGATTTGAGCTACTAACAACGGTTTAGTCGCTAGACGGCTCGAAAGCAAAAAGCTACACCAGTTTTTAACCAGTTTCAACCGGTTTTTAATTTTTTTGAGGGGTTTAAAATTAAAAATTCCCAGTTTTCAGACTTTTCCTGTTGGTTACACGACAAAAGGTACCCGCGTGCCAAATTTCAAGTTTCCAGCACTTCTAGAACTATGTTAGAATTTGTATACATCCATCAGTGAGTGAGTGAGTGGTTTCACATGCGGCTGTATAAGTATTTAGATAACCGTTAGAGATATGACAAAAAGTGACTGGACCTTTCTTGTCGGAAAATTTAATTTTGTCTTTCGATTGTGCCCTCAGATCTGATCTACGACCTATGGTTTAGCCAGAAATGAGCTCGGGAGAAAAGTCTGCACGGGTCAGCTATCTTGAATTGTTTAGTATAAACATAATAAAAACCGACCTCAAGGCAGTATTTTAAGTCGAACAGGGGGTTTAATATCACCAGGAGACTATCTAGTCAAGGCGAGAAATTCCCTGGGTGGGTGATTAATGTTAAGGAGGTTAAGACAAGAGGGGGTTTAATTTCGTCAGGATATTGTCTGGTCATATGAACAAATTCCCAGGGGGGGTTAAACGTTACCGGGGGATAAGTCTCCAGGGGGTTATCTGGTCATACCAGGATCTTCCCAGGGGGGGGGGGGTTTAAGAGATTTGGTGACTGGTAAAATTCGGACATGAGGTCATGGCAGGAAATTCCCTGGGGGGGTTTAATGTTACCAGGGGGGTTAACACATCAGGGGGTTGAATGTACAGGAGGTTATCAGGTCATACCAGGAAATCCCCGGGGGGGGTTAATATTACCGGGGGTTAATGACACACTTGGGCCTTTTTTAGAGGGTATTGTGTCTGTGAACATAATAAATATTCCTCTGTCCCTATCTACTATTGACGCTTAGCTAACGCTCAGCCAACTCCCGAAGTCACTGAACCTTTTCTGTAGATCACGTGATTTCCTAAATCCCGTTTAAAATTTGTTTTGAGTTACGACCAACCGTTTAGCCGCTATCAAGCCCGGAATGTAAATTTTTAGGCGAAAATGTCCAATATTTTCACTTAATCGCGTTTTTGCGGTCAAACTAAGGGAAATATAGTAAAAAGTCACTGGACCTTTTTTGTAGGTCATCTTATTTCCTAAATAAAACGTTAGTCTTATTTTGACCTCCGACCAATGGTTTCGCCGCTATCGACCCCAAAAACAAAAAGTTTCGTGTAAAAGTTACAACAAAATTGTACATAATCACGTTTTTCGGCCAAACCAATCGAGATAGGGCAAAAGATTACTGGACCTTTTCTGTAGATCGCGCAATTTGCTAATTTGATGGGTCAATCAGATTTGAGCTACGACCAACGGTTCGGCCGCTATCGGGCTTGAAACATTATTTTTATCGAAAAAATCTCTGGAATTTCAAATGTTCGAGCGTTTTGTCGCTTAACCATGGAAGATAGAGCAAAAAGTCATTAGACCTTTTTTGTAGTTCACTTCATTCCTGACCATGAATTTTCCGTCAGATCCGAGCTAGCTCCAACGGTTCGCCCGCTATCGGGCTTACAAAAAATGCCTGCAGGGGTGAAGAATGCGCGATTTTTTGGGAATTTTTTTGAGGGGTTGAAAATGAAAAATTCTCACTTTTTGGGATTTTCCTGGTAGTTACACGTGGAAAGCTATCTGTGTACCAAATTTCAAGTCTCTAACTCATCTGGAAGTAGGTTAGAATTAGTATACGTGAGTGAGTCAGTCAGTCAGTCAGTTACACATGCGGTTGTATATATATAGGATAACCGTTAGAGATATGACAAAAAGTGACTGGACCTTTCTTGTCGGAAATTTAATTTTGTCTTTCGATTGTGCCCTCAGATCTGATCTACGACCTATGGTTTAGCCAGAAATGAGCTCGGGAGAAAAGTCTGCACGGGTCAGCTATCTTGAATTGTTTAGTATAAAACATAATAAAAACCGACCTCAAGGCAGTATTTTAAGTCGAACAGGGGGTTTAATATCACCAGGAGACTATCTAGTCAAGGCGAGAAATTCCCTGGGTGGGTGATTAATGTTAAGGAGGTTAAGACAAGAGGGGGTTTAATTTCGTCAGGATATTGTCTGGTCATATGAACAAATTCCCAGGGGGGGTTAACGTTACCGGGGGATAAGTCTCCAGGGGGTTATCTGGTCATACCAGGATCTTCCCAGGGGGGGGTGTTAAGAGATTTGGTGACTGGTAAAATTCGGACATGAGGTCATGGCAGGAAATTTCCTGGGGGGGTTTTAATGTTACCAGGGGGGTTAACACATCAGGGGGTTGAATGTACAGGAGGTTATCAGGTCATACCAGGAAATCCCCGGGGGGGTGGGGTTAATATTACCGGGGGTTAATGACACACTTGGGCCTTTTTTAGAGGGTATTGTGTCTGTGAACATAATAAATATTCCTCTGTCCCTATCTACTATTGACGCTTAGCTAACGCTCAGCCAACTCCAGAAGTCACTGAACCTTTTCTGTAGATCACGTGATTTCCTAAATCCCGTTTAAAATTTGTTTTGAGTTACGACCAACCGTTTTAGAGCCGCTATCAAGCCCGGAATGTAAATTTTTAGGCGAAAATGTCCAATATTTTCACTTAATCGCGTTTTGCGGTCAAACTAAGGGAAATATAGTAAAAAGTCACTGGACCTTTTTTGTAGGTCATCTTATTTCCTAAATAAAACGTTAGTCTTATTTTGACCTCCGACCAATGGTTTCGCCGCTAACGACCCCAAAAACAAAAGTTTCGTGTAAAAGTTACAACAAAATTGTACATAATCACGTTTTTCGGCCAAACCAATCGAGATAGGGCAAAAGATTACTGGACCTTTTCTGTAGATCGCGCAATTTGCTAATTTGATGGGTCAATCAGATTTGAGCTACGACCAACGGTTCGGCCGCTATCGGGCTTGAAACATTATTTTTATCGAAAAAATCTCTGGAATTTCAAATGTTCGAGCGTTTTGTCGCTTAACCATGGAAGATAGAGCAAAAAGTCATTAGACCTTTTTTGTAGTTCACTTCATTCCTGACCATGAATTTTCCAGTCAGATCCGAGCTAGCTCCAACGGTTCGCCCGCTATCGGGCTTACAAAAAATGCCTGCAGGGGTGAAGAATGCGCGATTTTTTGGGAATTTTTTTGAGGGGTTGAAAATGAAAAATTCTCACTTTTTGGGATTTTCCTGGTAGTTACACGTGGGAAAGCTATCTGTGTACCAAATTTCAAGTCTCTAACTCATCTGGAAGTAGGTTAGAAATTAGTATACGTGAGTGAGTCAGTCAGTCAGTCAGTTACACATGCGGTTGTATATATATAGGATAACCGTTAGAGATATGACAAAAAGTGACTGGACCTTTCTTGTCGGAAATTTAATTTTGTCTTTCGATTGTGCCCTCAGATCTGATCTACGACCTATGGTTTAGCCAGAAATGAGCTCGGGAGAAAAGTCTGCACGGGTCAGCTATCTTGAATTGTTTAGTATAAACATAATAAAAACCGACCTCAAGGCAGTATTTTAAGTCGAACAGGGGGTTTAATATCACCAGGAGACTATCTAGTCAAGGCGAGAAATTCCCTGGGTGGGTGATTAATGTTAAGGAGGTTAAGACAAGAGGGGGTTTAATTTCGTCAGGATATTGTCTGGTCATATGAACAAATTCCCAGGGGGGGTTAACGTTACCGGGGGATAAGTCTCCAGGGGGTTATCTGGTCATACCAGGATCTTCCCAGGGGGGGGGGGGGTGTTAAGAGATTTGGTGACTGGTAAAATTCGGACATGAGGTCATGGCAGGAAATTCCCTGGGGGGGTTTAATGTTACCAGGGGGGTTAACACATCAGGGGGTTGAATGTACAGGAGGTTATCAGGTCATACCAGGAAATCCCCGGGGGGGGTTAATATTACCGGGGGTTAATGACACACTTGGGCCTTTTTAGAGGGTATTGTGTCTGTGAACATAATAAATATTCCTCTGTCCCTATCTACTATTGACGTTTAGCTAACGCTCAGCCAACTCCCGAAGTCACTGAACCTTTTCTGTAGATCACGTGATTTCCTAAATCCCGTTTAAAATTTGTTTTGAGTTACGACCAACCGTTTAGCCGCTATCAAGCCCGGAATGTAAATTTTTAGGCGAAAATGTCCAATATTTTCACTTAATCGCGTTTTGCGGTCAAACTAAGGGAAATATAGTAAAAAGTCACTGGACCTTTTTTGTAGGTCATCTTATTTCCTAAATAAAACGTTAGTCTTATTTTGACCTCCGACCAATGGTTTCGCCGCTATCGACCCCAAAAACAAAAGTTTCGCGTAAAAGTTACAACAAAATTGTACATAATCACGTTTTTCGGCCAAACCAATCGAGATAGGGCAAAAGATTACTGGACCTTTTCTGTAGATCGCGCAATTTGCTAATTTGATGGGTCAATCAGATTTGAGCTACGACCAACGGTTCGGCCGCTATCGGGCTTGAAACATTATTTTTATCGAAAAAATCTCTGGAATTTCAAATGTTCGAGCGTTTTGTCGCTTAACCATGGAAGATAGAGCAAAAAGTCATTAGACCTTTTTTGTAGTTCACTTCATTCCTGACCATGAATTTTCCGTCAGATCCGAGCTAGCTCCAACGGTTCGCCCGCTATCGGGCTTACAAAAAATGCCTGCAGGGGTGAAGAATGCGCGATTTTTTGGGAATTTTTTTGAGGGGTTGAAAATGAAAAATTCTCACTTTTCGGAATTTTCCTGGTGGTTACACGTGGAAAGCTATCTGTGTACCAAATTTCAAGTCTCTAACTCATCTGGAAGTAGGTTAGAATTAGTATACGTGAGTGAGTGAGTCAGTCAGTCAGTCAGTTACACATGCGGTTGTATATATATTAGACTCGCCTTCGGCTCGCTGGGGGCTACGCCCCCAGGCCCCCAAAGTAAACGCTTGCAAATTCGTGGATAAGCGGAATTCGGTGACTGGTTAAGTCCGGACATTAAGTAAATGACAAGGGATTTAAAAATTGACCTTTTTCATAGATTTTTTTCCGGATTCGTAAAAACTTTTGACTTTGAGGGCATTTTGCGGTTAAACCGTTAGAGATACGACAAAAAGTGACTGGACCTTTCTTGTTGGAAATTTAATTTTTTCTTTCGATTGTGCCCTCAGATCTGATCTACGACCTATGGTTTAGCCAGAAATGAGCTCGGGAGAAAAGTCTGCACGGGTCAGCTATCTTGAATTGTTTAGTATAAAACATAATAAAAACCGACCTCAAGGCAGTATTTTAAGTCGAACAGGGGGTTTAATATCACCAGGAGACTATCTAGTCAAGGCGAGAAATTCCCTGGGTGGGTGATTAATGTTAAGGAGGTTAAGACAAGAGGGGGTTTAATTTCGTCAGGATATTGTCTGGTCATATGAACAAATTCCCAGGGGGGGTTAACGTTACCGGGGGATAAGTCTCCAGGGGGTTATCTGGTCATACCAGGATCTTCCCAGGGGGGGGGGGGGGGTTAAGAGATTTTGTGACTGGTAAAATTCGGACATGAGGTCATGGCAGGAAATTCCCTGGGGGGGTTTAATGTTACCAGGGGGGTTAACACATCAGGGGGTTGAATGTACAGGAGGTTATCAGGTCATACCAGGAAATCCCCGGGGGGGGGGTTAATATTACCGGGGGTTAATGACACACTTGGGCCTTTTTTAGAGGGTATTGTGTCTGTGAACATAATAAATATTCCTCTGTCCCTATCTACTATTGACGCTTAGCTAACGCTCAGCCAACTCCCGAAGTCACTGAACCTTTTCTGTAGATCACGTGATTTCCTAAATCCCGTTTAAAATTTGTTTTGAGTTACGACCAACCGTTTAGCCGCTATCAAGCCCGGAATGTAAATTTTTAGGCGAAAATGTCCAATATTTTCACTTAATCGCGTTTTGCGGTCAAACTAAGGGAAATATAGTAAAAAGTCACTGGACCTTTTTTGTAGGTCATCTTATTTCCTAAATAAAACGTTAGTCTTATTTTGACCTCCGACAAATGGTTTCGCCGCTATCGACCCCCAAAAACAAAAGTTTCGCGTAAAAGTTACAACAAAATTGTACATAATCACGTTTTTCGGCCAAACCAATCGAGATAGGGCAAAAGATTACTGGCCCTTTTCTGTAGATCGCGCAATTTGCTAATTTGATGGGTCAATCAGATTTGAGCTACGACCAACGGTTCGGCCGCTATCGGGCTTGAAACATTATTTTTATCGAAAAAATCTCTGGAATTTCAAATGTTCGAGCGTTTTGTCGCTTAAACCATGGAAGATAGAGCAAAAAAGTCATTAGACCTTTTTTGTAGTTCACTTCATTCCTGACCATGAATTTTCCGTCAGATCCGAGCTAGCTCCAACGGTTCGCCCGCTATCGGGCTTACAAAAAATGCCTGCAGGAGTGAAGAATGCGCGATTTTTTGGGAATTTTTTTGAGGGGTTGAAAATGAAAAATTCTCACTTTTCGGGATTTTCCTGGTGGTTACACGTGGAAAGCTATCTGTGTACCAAATTTCAAGTCTCTAACTCATCTGGAAGTAGGTTAGAATTAGTATACGTGAGTGAGTGAGTCAGTCAGTCAGTCAGTTACACATGCGGTTTGTATATATATTAGACTCGCCTTCGGCTCGCTGGGGGCTACGCCCCCAGGCCCCCATGATGTACGCTTGCAAATTCGGGGATAAGAGCAATTTGGTGATTGGTAAAATTCGGACATGAGGTCGTGCCAGGAAATTCCCTGGGGGTTTAACGTTACCAGGGGTTAAGACATCAGGGGGTTATCTGGTTATACCAGGAACTTCCCAAGGGGGGTTAAGAGATATGGTGAGTGGTAAAATTCAGACATGAGGTCATGCCAGGAAATTCCCTGGGGGGGGGCTAAAGTTACCAGGGGGGTTAACACATCAGGGCGTTTAATTTACTCAGGAGGTTATCTGGTCATACCAGGAAATCCCGAGGGGGGGGGTATAATGTTATCGGGGGTTAATGAAGCACACCAGGCCCCCTTTCGGGTGTTGGCCAGATTCGGGGATAAGCGGAATTCGGAATTATCTTGGACCTATGTTATTTAATTTTTCAGTTTTAATCAAAATTTTGAATTTAATGGCGTTTTTACGGGTTAACCGTTAGAGATACGAGAAAAAGTAACTGGACCTTTCCTGTCGGAAATTTAATTTTATCTTTCGATTCCGTCGTCAGATTTTAGCTGCGAACTTTGGTTTAGCCTGGAATGAGCTCGGAAGAAAAGTTTGCACAGGTCAGCTATCGTGAATTATAAACGTAATAAAAACAGACCTTAAAAGGCAGTATGTTGAACAGTTGGTTTAATATCATCAGGAGATTATCTAGTCAAGACAGGAAATTCCCTGGGGGGGGGGTTAATGTTACCGGGGGGTTAACACATCAGGGGGTTTAATTTACTCAGGAGGTTATCTGGTCATACCAGGAAATCCTCGGAGGGGGGTTAATGTTACCGGGGGCTAATGACACACCTGTCCCTATTTTAGAACGGTGTTGTGTCTGTGAACAAAATAAAAATTTATTCTGTCCCTATCTACTATTGACGCATAGCTAACGCTCAGCCAACTTATTATGTGGGGTTGTATTCACTCGTTAACCTAGCAAAGCCTGAATCCTGATTGAATTACACAAATATTAGTCACATATAGGCCTAATATATATTTAAAACTCCAAAAATTTCCAATTCACGACAAATATTTTGCTATTTATCGCGTTTTCAGGCTTATTAAAGTACATACAGCAAAAAGTTACTGGACTTTTTTTGTAGAACACGTTGTTTACTAAAACTTATTAAGTCGCATTTTTTGAGCTACGACCAACCGTTTAGCCGCTATCAAGCCCGGAATGTAAATTTGTAGGCGAAAATTTCAAAATATTTTCACTTAATCGCGTTTTGCGGTCAAACTAATGGAGATATAGTAAAAAGTCACTCAACCCTTTTTGTAGATCATATTATTTCCTAAATCTAACCTTTGTTTTATTTTGACTTCCGACCAATGGTTTTGCCGCTATCGACACCAAAAACAAAATTTTCACGTAAATATTACAAATAAATTGCACATAACCACGTTTTTCGGCCAAACCAATGCAGATAGGGCAAAAAGTCACTGGACCTTTTCTGTAGATCACATAATTTGCTAATTTGATGGGTCAATCAGATTTGAGCTACGACCTACCGTTCGGCCGCTATCGGGCTCGAAAGTTTATTTCAAGCGAAAAAATCTCTGGAATGTCAAATGTTCGAGCGTTTTGTCGCTTAACCATAGAAGATAGAGCAAAAAGTCACTGGACCTTTTTTATAGTTCACTTTATTCCTGACCATGAATTTTTCGTCAGATTTGAGCTAGCTCCAACGGTTCGCCCGCTATCGGGCTTAAAAAAAAGGCCAGCAACGGTAAAAAATGCGCGTTTTTTTTAATAATTTTTTTTGAGGGGTTTAAAAGTAAAAATGTCCGGTTTTCAGACTTTTCCTCCGGGTCATATTGCAAAAGGTACCTGCATGCCAAATTTCAAGTTTCTAGCACTTCTAGAACTATGTTAGAATTTGTATATATCTGTCAGTCAGTGAGTGAGTGAGTGGTTTCACATGCGGCTGTATATATAATAGGATACTTTAATATGTTATCAACACCAACTCTCGGCCTGTATAATATTTCTCATATGAATCTGTCAGCTTCTATAGCCTTGTGAAATCTGAGAACTTCAATCCTGGAATTTGGAATATTCCAATTATTATTTATTTTTGGCGAAAATCAACTCTCGGCCTGTAAAAACCCCGTCTGTGGATTCTGTAAACTTATTGAAACTTTCAACTTTTAGTATCAGAACTCTTTCAGCCTCAACTACCCCTTGGAAGCTTATTTAGTATCTAGATGCTTTTAGCCTACAATATTTTTACCTCATAGGATTCGTAACATTCTTATGCACTTAGAAAATAAAATCTCTTGAGCTTCACTGATATGAATTTCTAAGACTTCCTACATTCTGGAAGCTTTATTTTTCTAGAATTATCAAACCCTTTGACGTATTCCCAATCACTAAGAAATCTTTATCAACTGCACCGAATGTGGAGTTAGTTTTGCCTAGTGTAATGCTGTAATACTACACATGCCTCCTCTATTGGTTTTATGTGTTGGATGCTCTGTACTGATCTTGAATTGTAATATTAGTCAATGTGTTAAGCTACTGCACAATAACTGCCTAACTCTAATACGAGTGCTGTTAACAAATTCACTGCTGCTCTAATGGTACTGAGTAATCTAGAATTGTAATATTAGTCAATGTGTTAAGCTATTGCACAATAACTGCCTAACTCTAATACGAGTGCTGTTAACAAATTCACTGCTGCTCTAATGGTACTGAGTAATCTATAATTATAATATTAATCAATGTGTTAAGCTACTGCACAATAACTGCCTAGCTCTAATACGAGTGCTGTTAACAAATTCACTGCTGCTCTAATGGTACTGAGTAATCTAGAATTATAATATTAATCAATGTGTTAAGCTACTGCACAATAACTGCCTAGCTCTAATACGAGTGCTGTTAACAAATTCACTGCTGCTCTAATGGTACTGAGTAATCTAGAATTGTAATATTAGTCAATGTATTAAGCTACTGCACAATAACTGCCTAGCTCTAATACGAGTGCTGTTAACAAATTCACTGCTGCTCTAATGGTACTGAGTAATCTAGAATTATAATATTAATCAATGTGTTAAGCTACTGCTCAATAACTGCCTAGGTCTAATACGAGTGCAGTTAACACATTCACTGCTGCTCTAATGGTACTGAGTAATCTAGAATTATAATATTAATCAATGTGTTAAGCTACTGCACAATAACTGCCTAGCTCTAATACGAGTGCTGTTAACAAATTCACTGCTGCTCTAATGGTACTGAGTAATCTAGAATTATAATATTAGTCAATGTGTTAAGCTACTGCACAGTAACTGCCTAGCTCTAATACGAGTGCAGTTAACAAATTCACTGCTGCTCTAATGGTACTGAGTAATCTAGAATTGTAATATTAGTGAATGTGTTAAGCTACTGCACAATAACTCCCTAGCTCAAATACGAGTGCATTTAACACATTCACTGCTGCTCTAATGGTACTGAGTAATCTAGAATTGTAATATTAGTCAATGTGTTAAGCTACTGCACAGTAACTGCCTAGCTCTAATACGAGTGCAGTTAACAAATTCACTGCTGCTCTAATGGTACTGAGTAATGTAGAATTTTAATATTAGTCAATGTGTTAAGCTACTGCACAATAACTGCCTAGGTCTAATACGAATGCAGTAAACAAATTCAATGCTGCTCTAATGGTACTGAGTAATCTAGAATTATAATATTAATCAATTTGTTAAGCTACAGCACAATAACTGCCTAGCTCTAATACGAGTGCTGTTAACAAATTCACTGCTGCTCTAATGGTACTGAGTAATCTAGAATTATAATATTAATCAATGTGTTAAGCTACTGCACAATAACTGCCTAGCTCTAATACGAGTGCTGTTAACAAATTCACTGCTGCTCTAATGGTACTGAGTAATCTAGAATTGTAATATTAGTCAATGTATTAAGCTACTGCACAATAACTGCCTAGCTCTAATACGAGTGCTGTTAACAAATTCACTGCTGCTCTAATGGTACTGAGTAATCTAGAATTATAATATTAGTCAATGTGTTAATCTACTGCACAATAACTGCCTAGCTCTAATACGAGTGCATGTAACAAATTCAATGCTGCTCTAATGGTACTGAGTAATCTAGAATTGTAATATTAGTCAATGTGTTAATCTACTGCACAATAACTGCCTAACTCTAATATAAGCTCTAACAATAATTTTATTTAAATTCATTTTTGATTAAGATTTAAATATGTTTTATATAAATATTTGTTAATATACATTGTATTATATTTTGTAATTACATTTTATTTGTTTCCCAAAAGAATCGATAAACATTTCTTTATTTTTAATCATGATTAGACTCTATTAATTTTACTTAATTAGTTCTTATTATAACAAATAAACTAAAATCCTTTATTTATATAATTTATTTTACTTTATATGCCATGTTTTAGGCTTTGTGCTATATACACAGTGCAACTCTGATAAAATAAAAATAAACAAAAAAGTAAATATCTACATATGGAACACTTTCAACGTATGTTAAAGTAATACTAAGTAACGCATTTGTAATTTTTATGTTTTCCTAGGTAATGATTTTATCATCCAAAAAATTGTTTTTAATATGTTCTTTAAGTTGCTATTCATCAATCCTTTGAAGATTTTAAATATAATTTAAATAAATATTTAATGTATCATGTTTTATTAGTTTTCTCTTTTTTCCAATCATGAGAATTGCATTCCTTTGTCCTTTTTTTAAAAATTATTCCTCATTCCTATTGTATTAAAACAGAGTTAAATTAAAAATTAAAGTTGGCTCCACACTTTAAACATATTTAGGTACTTTTAGTTAACAAATAGCTTAGTTCTCTGTAGCTGACTATAAGAGTTTGTGAAACATGACATTTTTACATTAATATGTAGTTTAGTAATTATATTTAATGTTATTTTTAGAATTGGTCTCGTTCCTTTTAAAATGGGTACCAATGTTTTTCCACTGGAGTTTTTTTATAACTCTCTAAGTAATGCAATGCACATAATGCTTTTAACACATTTGTATTCCATGCACGCATGTAATATTCAGACAGC
This sequence comes from Homalodisca vitripennis, assembly GCF_021130785.1. Taxonomy (NCBI): domain Eukaryota; kingdom Metazoa; phylum Arthropoda; class Insecta; order Hemiptera; family Cicadellidae; genus Homalodisca; species Homalodisca vitripennis. The sequence goes on from NW_025776131.1 coordinate 265,350, forward strand.
TGTTGTGGTAAACAGACGGGCCCTACCGTGAAACAATAACTTTTATAGCGATTATATAATTATTATTAATAATAAACCTTTAACATTGTCTTTTACACATAATGTAGTTATAGTAGGAAGGGTTAATTAATTTTATTATTGAATTTAGTTCCAGTTTATCTTCATTTAATTGCAGCGTCTGGTATCAGAAAAACTCAACAATGAAATTGAATCAACCTTTCTACTGTAACTACGTTTTTCTTAAGATAACTTGGTTGCTCCAATTGCTTAGAGATCGTGTTGGAAATATCGTAGTGCACTAAATTGTCCACCAGATGGGACAATGAGACTGCCACTTCACCTGTCTATAGGTTTTTTGATATAGAAACGATGTAAAGGTTTGTTTTGAACTTCTTCATCGCCAACTTTCTTTGGATCTCTTCAAACGAACATGACTCCGGATTCCAGGACTCAAGTCAGATACCAGACACTTGAATAAATGGAAGGTGAACTTGATTTAGATAGAACAATCAAATTATAATTTTCTTCGTTTATAAATATACATATAAAATAATCAGTAGAGGACGTTATAACAAATGTAACAAAATGTATATTAAATCTCTCTAACTTTACTTAATTCATGATACGTATAATATATTAAAGAAGTGTGTTGTTAAAGCCAACGAGGTTTTTCCGACAGGATGTCAACTTCCGGATGAGATAGGAAATTGTATTTCACTTGTTTGTTAAGTAAAACACAGTCTTTCATTACTTTTAAAATAAACTATGTTATATTTTGAATACTTTTACAGAATTGCCTAAGTTTTAATTATATTAATGTCTATTTAGTAATAATTTTTATGAATAAAGGTTTTATATATGCCACAAGCTACACATATAAAACTTATGGATTGTGTTTATGAAAAGGGGTGACTTATAAAGAGAAAACAAGCAACTTGAAGTAAACCATGTTTATTTTGGGTGTTTTAGTCTTGAATATAAATACTAATTATTAAGGGCAGTTTCTTTAAACCATTTTTTAATAGTGGAAATGTCATTACACGTTTTCAAATTTCAAAAAATTGTTTCTGGATGTACGATTAAAAAATGACATTGATTGCCTTGGTCACAAACAAAATTTCCGTTTCTTTGGTGTATATCTTCAGGAAGATATGCGGAATCATGCCAATCATAATAAGGAGACTAAGTGTGACGCAATGTGGCCGAACTGAGGTCAAGAGTAGCTTTTGACCATCATTAACTCTTTCACAAAGCCTCTAACAGTTCGTTGTATTGCTATAATTTATACATTTATTTAAATAAATATAATTACTCTTTTCATAGTTTTATTATTATTATCAAGCAGGTTCTCAAGATGGAATCCTGGACATTGTTCCTAAAATTGAAATACATAGAACAGAAACATTCCTAATCCATTGAAAAAATATTAAAATATAACAATGCTAAAATCTATATTACAATACTAAAATCACACAAAGTACATTGTTATACAAGGTCACTATTGGATGCAAGAAGTTTGAGGTTAACAATAAAGTGTCAACTTGTCTTCTGAGCCATGAAGCAATATTATTCGCATGATGAAAGAGTCACAGCTGTGATATTGTATGGCAGAGCGATAACATAGGGCAGTCAACCAGGGTCTATAATCGTGCTCTTATGAGGTTTATGGCTACAGAACACATTAATTTCATGGCGAATTAAACTCCACTGGTTTATCTATTTACTACACATATTCCTCTGAATACTAAGACTGTTTGTTTATAAGTTATAATTTTCTGTGCTTATAAAAATGTTCTAATTTTACTGACAGTTAGATAATTAGTATTTTAAATAAACAAAATTAGATTTTACAATTTGTTAGGTGTAATAATTATCTACTTATTGCTATGTTTAAGTAAACAATCCTAAGTGAGTAAGTATGTAATTAAGAATTATCGCATTACACAGGCGTCTTTATCAAACGTTGTATGGAGGCTATACGTTAGGCACGGTTAAAGTAACCCATAAGACCAAAGGTATGCAGCTCAATGGTCAAAAATATTTTTGTCACAACCACCCTTGACGCCTTGTACAACTTGTTAACACTAACGTACAGTAAAATGGAATACTGTAACTGACCTCCTACCGAGTACTATACGGAACTTCTACACGCACAGTACTATAAAGGATTTCCATATGTGGAGTACTATAGGGATACTTAGTAAACAATTATGCCTCCGTGAAAAGATCACTAAACTACCTTCCTAACCAATCACAGGAAAATAGCATAATTTACTGTGGAAAACACCATGCCACCAATCATGTTTAATTTTCTGTGTGACACAAGTATAAAAGTTATAAATCTACTAAAACTCTTAATTAATTCTTTCTACGTTGAAAAATATTTAACGTGATTAAGTAAATTCAGCTATTATAACTAAGAATTTTGCAAATTTTCCGATTCTCCAAATATTTTTCTAGGTTCTCTTAAAGCAACGCAGAGACAACCTAAATTCATACCTTCCTTAATTTTTAACCATTAAAAGACGCAAAACAAAACATTCATCAACATTTAATCAAAGCCGGTATTTACTGGATCAGTTTATTGCCTTGTGAAAATAGTCACTAAATCATTGCAGAGCTTTATTGTTGCCTGGAGAAGTCTACGTCAGCAGAGCTGTAGGTGGGTGGATCAGTTGATACTGTACAGCACTTGGAGTTCTAGTCGTCTCTTCCTTCCAGTACATGTTAACAAGTTATTCAGATAATTTTCGTATGGTTGTCCCGTAGACTTATAATAGCCTATTGTCTGTGGACTTAGTTGGTATTGTGACAGAGACAATGTCCGTGTATTGTATACGGGTTATCCTTTGCGTAGAGATGCGCCCTTCTCAATTATTGCTTTAGTTAACTTGAATGAACACGCAACATTAAGAACACGTTACCTTTTAAATGGAAATTCAAACACACTAAAAATTGTATTTGTTATTTTTCTACAGTGGTAGTAAAATTTAAAACCTTTTGATAACAAATTTAAGTTTTGTTTTTTTATAACAAAATATTTATTAGCTCCAGAGATTCAGAGCAGTAAGCAATCGCTATGTATAAATCGTATGTTATATTGAAATTCACCGTTGCTTAGTTCGCATCCATGGTCTCGTTATAATAGTTTGTATGTGTCATTGTAAATACTTCTGACTTCATACAAGTGAATGGTAAACAATTTTGCAATTGGGATTTCCACAAGTGTTGAATTATAGTACGTTAAAATTACTGCAACATTTTCAAATTGCGTACAGTTACGTAAGATCTTCATCGAATATTAATATCGTATCATACCGTTATTGAATAATATCTTTCCTGTATTTATAAGTAATTAATTATTATGTTTAGTGATAGTAAAAATGAAACTTATTATATAGTATTATTATAAATAATTTTATAATTTAAAATTTATAAAATTAAAATTACAATGTTATTAAAACAAATATAATGTATAATACAAATTCGAAATAACGTTTCTTAACTAACACAGTAGCATTAGAATGTTACTAAAGGATTCATATAAAAGATATAAAGGATCATATTTACTTTACATTGAAACAGTCTTTCATAATCCAGGACCTTGTTTAATAAATATTACAAATTACTAATACTCTGTATCTAATGAACAAAATTTATAATACAACAACACCTAAAACTCATTATGATCTTTATGGTGATTTATGATGGAGAGAAATCCGAATTATTTCTCAGTTCTTATAAAAACTCTCCGACTTGAGGACTTCAAACACTGTTTTAACTTAAATCTAAGATGAATCAGAAGATTAGGTTATATTTCAGTGATTATTGACTAAGCAAGGAGTGTTTAGAATATCATGGAACAAGCAAAGAAAGTCACCGTTTCTCAGTATGAAATTGCGCGTGAAGTTATATTGAAGCTGCTACTTCACAATATAACTTTGATTGTTCAATAACCACATACAGTTACGGTGGCAATACACATAAAAACATGCACCACAACGAATGCATCACGTGTTATCAATGTAACACTTGTAAATAAAGCATATCACGTACGATTATACATGACAGACCACAGCGTGTAATACTCTATCATCCGCGTACACCGTGCGTAATGTGCCGGTTAGCATCTACATGACAGATTACTGTTGACAACACAACCACATGAATATGGATTAACCAAATATCCTTTGTGGTCTTTATCCAGTTTATGTACTATTTGTGAATGGATAATCTAATATCTCTTTTATTATATTAATACTGAAACGACTTTTTCAACTTATTGCATTAAATGTGCTAGTGTTAATCAAGGTCCAGAGGGCCAGTTTGCATTGTATGAGCACACAATATAGTGTTTAGTGAAATTGACAGAATAATGTCTCCTAAGAAAGAAATAACCAAAGTAGTTTGGGTTGGTGTGGAAATTAAAGGTCGGAAAATGATTAAATGTCACCAAAAATAAATGTTTTATCGGATTACAGTTTTTTTAACTTTATACACTTGAAACTAACCATCAGGCATGGTATTTTTAAGAAAATCGTCCATCCCTATAGAGACTGATTTTTTTGTCTAAAAATCCCAACTTTCAAGTTCAGTTATTTTTCCCATAGTCTAACGCTGATTTAACAGTTATTCACGTATCATACAGTTGGTTTTAAAGTTTATTATAAACGTTGGATGATTTGAAAGAACTACAGGATTTCAGACTTTTTTGCAATCGTTATAATTTTACATAATATGTTAGGTGGTAGCACGTTCATTGCTGTTTTGAGTTTGTGCAGGTTTATCCTAAGGAACATTGTCATAGTCCTATCCCTTTAGTCGGGTTTAAGTATGACAAGTTGAGAAAATAAGATCTAAAAAAAACTATTGTTTTTTATTTTTAACATGTCCGATAAATCCCATATTGGCCCCTACCAAAACTAACGTGGGTGATGATAGGATTCTTCCTAATGGCAAATTCCCTATCGTCTTTACTGAAAACTAGGTTGGATGATTATATATAAAATTTTGTCTTTGACCCTGGACTATAATATTAATATAGGTAAATCATTTATATTACAACTACTATTACTATAGGTATAGGTAACACACTGCGATGCAACAGGTAAATTTCTTTTGATAAACTCTGTAAATACAATTATTTACCTAAATATAGTATTATTACTAATACTATTACCATATGTATAGGTAACAGCTCTGCTACGGCAACATGATGCGTTTCTGTTTAAAACGCTTTATAAATATGATTATTTACACAAATTTTTTTTTTTATTTCAATTTAATACTTGGCGATATATGTATTCATTTCTGACCTTTTTTAACTGTGTTTAATAAAAGTTTTGATTATAGCAATAAGAATTCTCTACAGGTATGGGTCATTTTAAACTAACAGTGACACCGCTCTAACCTATGCTGCTCGTTTATTATGTAGCTTCCTCAGTTGAGCGTTAACCACCAAACCAAACATATCAATCCGAATGTGAATATATGACAGAAAAATTACAAACACGAGTTCGAAGTGATTAGTAAGTGTGGTATTTACTTGATTTTATTACTTCATAAAAGAAAATCGTATTATGAGATTTGTGAACATTTATTTATGGAAAATACTTGGAGATAGATCATAATATATGTAGGTCATTCATGTCTATCTTATAAGCGTTTATGTGGATTTTTATTCTATTATAAACAGTTAAATCGCACTATGATAATCTCAGTGAAGCCTAAATTTCGATGTGCAGCAAAACAGTTTTAAATATTTGTCTGCCTGTCTTTATTTTGTATGTAGTGTTTAACAGATGTATTATTAATTACCATATAAACGTTAAACTCGGCATAATATTCTCTGTATATTGAAATTATTAATTATTTATTGAGGCCAACCAGACCAAAACGGGCAGACCACCACGGTACAGACTAGTACTGACTAAAATATTTCATCTTTAAAAAGTTATTTTTAACGTTTATCCTTCTTAGGATAAAAGTTAAAAATAACAAGGTCCATTTTTTATGAAAGGATGACGTTACATGGCGGTGCGACCTTGTATAGTCATATGAAAGACGTTACCGACTAAGAGGATGTTCTGTCACACTTCAGATGGTAAGATATTTCAAAATAATGAAAGAATATCCACCTCGAAACACCTTCAGATAATTGATCGTCACATTATCAAATAACGCTGTGGTTAAATGTTACATTAAAGTGTCCACGAAGTATCAATGTCATTGTTATATTTTCAACGATAAATCGGGCAGGCAATAAACGTCATTCATCTGCAATAAACCCAATCGTGTGAGAAGCGAACAACGAGAGATAACCACAATGCAGTTACTCCTAGACCTTACTACCTTTATCTTCCGAACAAGTTAGCAATTATAAATCCTCTTCCACTTACAACCAACGCTATTACAGATAACGGACGTTTCTCTGAACTGACGTCATAACTGTTTCTCTTTAATTCATGATAAGTGATTGATAATTTCTTTATTATTTCCTGAATCTAATAACTCTCATCAATCTTTGACTATGCCTATTTACAAAGTAGGTCTATGTGACAGATCCTACTGTGTCCACGTTAAATCCCTTATCAGTGATACAGTTATGTTCAGTGATAAGATTGTATATTGTGAGAGTACATACTCTAGGCTGCTCTGAGAACTGTTTCATGCATAAATACAATAGGCTTTTATTTCTTAAGCAGGCCCTTGCGTTCTGTTCAAAAAGCCCTTATTTTTGTTATTACTGTTTTGGCTGCTATCCTTCCTCTGATATATTTACAGTTATACTCATACATAGAAACTAAATTTTAGGGGATAGACGTGAAGACAGTGGTTGGGTCCTAAGATGTGGGCGTGTAAGGAAAACTATGCAAACCACTTTTATTTATACTAACAGCTGTTGAGGCAATCCGCGCAAAAGTATAATATACTTTTTATTTACTCACCCTAATTGAATACTTTACTAACTAACCAAGCCAGCGAAATAGTAATTTACATTGTATTTATAAAGGAAAAATGTTTGGAATAATACACAAAAATTACTTTTTAAACTTATCTAGGAGATAATTTACTCACGACGTATTTGCACTTAATGTGTAATGAAAGTTCCCCTTTCGATTATATTTACGGGAGTGAAATAAATTTGTGCACTCGTAATTTTGAAACTTGGTCTTAAGAAAATTTGATTTATTTTCTGTAATATAATGAAAACCTTTAGGCAAAATTGTCGGATTTAGTCGTTGGCTATTTACAAGTGATTCATATCTTAATATGTTGTGATAAATAATTCACTAAAATTACTATATCGTAAGTGCTGAATTAATCTTAATACAGTTAAAGTAGTGTTACGCTTCCTTGGTTGCGTTACAGATTATCACGTACAACATATCCTACATATATGTAAAATATTATTGTAAGAAGTTTGAATAAAACATAGCAATAAATGCAGTTTTAAATCCTAGGAACAACGGATACAATAGGCGGATAAACCCCACGTTATTCTGGTGGTGCTTACACACCCTGGCATTATATATTAACTGTCTTTCGTCATAATTAGTACAATTATCTACAGAAAGTTATGAGTCATAATATTATATGACAACAGTTTACAGAAATGTAATACTTTCTTTACGTTATTTATGCCGTCACAAATGGAGCCTAGCGATGGACACGAGTACACCAAGAGGCTACGAGTAGCTCAGCCTACAATTCTTTATAATAATTTTAGTAAAGAATACCCATACAATATGATGTACCAAAATTACATCCTCAGCCAGATGTCACATTTTCCATATGGGATTGCAACTATTACACCACAGAGTCATTACTTTCTTTCATCAATCAATTTGAATTTTAGGGAAGAGGAGGAAGAGTCAATGTCTATCCTGTTACGCTTCATTCATTATTGTATAATACTATGGAAACTTAAATGCTGCCGGTTAAACAAAGATCCAACTGACGACGTTGAAAGTAGTATAGCAAGCACACTAAGGAAATACAAATAAAATCAATCAGAAATATTAAAATCTAAAGTACCTCCTGACCATTCTAAAATCCCCTATAGGTATGGTTTTCCAAAAATACAAAAAACCAGCATTTTTCTTAAACTAATAATTAATAATTAGTTATCGTGATCCAAATTGTAGAGAATTGCCATTTGGACATTTAAACACGACTATAAAGAATTACCGTGAAAAATTATTCTATGTTTTTTGGAGAAGAATCAAAAATTTTATAGTTGATTCAAACACAGAGACTGTTTATTTTATTTTCAAATCATTTCACAAATGCAGAAAGTTTCAAAAACTCTAGGAATCAACGAACGAACTCATTTTGAGTCAGAAGATAAAATTTACCTTCAATATATTTAATAGTAATTGAAGAAAAAACTTCAATTTCAGGTTTCAGTTTTTCACCTTTCTTTTACCGAGGATTTAATGGAGATACGTAATTGATACCTTTGTCATTTTACTTCAGGGAAGTACAAATTTGGTGATTTTTGGACCAAATTGAAAGTATTTATTCTTCCATCAAAGTGGAAGTCAAAAACTAGCTCAAAACACACATGAAAGTAATTAAATTATTAGACAAATCTTACAAAACCTGTCAAAGGAGTTTTAGTTATTAACTACAGCAAATAATGTATGCTCAAATAAAAGTAGATTAAAAGAGGAAAATGAAGAAAGTAGAATTGGATATTATATAAAATGGATACGCTCAATCAGTAATAAAACAAAATGTAATGCCTAAAAGTTAGGCACAGCTGCTGATATTTGAGGCTAGCCAAACTGAAAAAGTTTAACACACTCAAATAAATACTCATTGAAGTTTTGCAAGGATACGTCTTTAGGGGGTTGTGACGCTGGTAATTATATCGATTGTAATCGTCACACAAAATTACAAAACTGCGTGATACTATTAAATCATATCTCAGAGTAAGCTAAATCATTATTACAGCTCACATTGATTATTTTACATTCACGTACTAACTGTTATACCACCAGATATAAATATATACAAGTAAATCATCCAAATGACAATCTGTGTTCCCGAGGGTCATTATTAAAAAGTTTGAAAACAATAACTGAGCGTAAATCTTGCCGTAAATAAATTCCCTGTGAGAAGGGATCTCAGTGGATCCACCCGGTACTTTTATATTGCCGCTTGACTGGCTTCTCAAATATTAAACAGCTATATTACACCATTAACTGATCCACATGCCAGAGAAAACTTCGCCATAAACACATTTACTGCGAGAGGGGATCTTCTTAGCTCCAAACAATACTTTTTATTGCCTTATCTGTCTTCCTCTCAGACATTAAACAGCTACAAGATATTCTGACGTTACTTTGTATTAAAAACCTAATAATGAGCAGGAGGGCAAGGTTAATTGACTTTATCATGATAAAATTTGTTATCTTATGACAGAGCAAATTAGAGACTTACCATTTGTTTTTGTAACAACTTAAAACTACCTATATCATTTCATTTATGTGTACATTAATTCCTAAACTCATGCATTACTGTAGGTATTATTTCGTGTTACAATAATTGTGCTTTCAACTAATTGTGTAACCCAGAGCTTGTAATAACTTGGGTAATTTATTGACATACTAGTGTTTAAATTGGTGTAAAAAATGTGAAATAAATTTTAAACTTATCGAATGACAAAAATAAAAGTAAACTACTCCAATGCAATTGATTATGTTTGTATTGGACACCTCAACATGTATTTTATGATCAGTAGTCGATACAGTCACCTCCTAGCTTTAGGGCATTATTACGAGAGAATGTTTAAAGAAATATACCAAATTGACCATAATATTCATTACTATAGCTATTTTACGTATTTAAAAAAGGTTACGTGGCAACGGTTACCTATAGATTGTTTTACACATACTGGCATTATCTGTAAACGCATTTATCACTAAACACTTTCATATTTCTGAGGGTCTTCTAGTTATCGTCCAATTCTTGTTTTTAACTTATCTACACATTTTAGGTACTATTACCATATATAGTTGAAATAGTACGCCTTGGCAGAGCTTTAATTTAGCAAGAAAAATTTAATATTGGAATAAAAGTTATATATTTCATATCGTTGTTGGAAGTCTTTTAAGTATGTGATCATAATCATAAAGTTTAATGTCGTAAAACCAGTTACGGGCGACGGCTAAATTGTCTGGAAACTCATATCCAGTACATGCTACCAACTTCTTCCTATTGGAATATAATAATTTATTTATTTAAAAAAAACACTCCCATATTTTTTGTGAGGCCTTTCGTGTTTAAAAGTCATATCCAGTAGTTACGTAATTTTTTCTAAACCACTTTGTCTTGTTATTGTGAATATATGACTCACTCTCACGTTAAGACAGTATTTAATTCCCCAAGGCTTGAAAATATAATTGAATAATATATGTATTACGTAATAATAGCTAAATAGTCAAATTAAAATTTAGTTCATAAATTATCATGGGAAAATACATAAATAAATAACTTAGAATTAAAGTACTTTGTCAAAACAAAGGTAAAATTCATAATTTAATTTCTTAAGAAAGGGAAATTAAACCAAAAACTTACGTTTATATATTCTCAAGAAGTAGAGGTATAAAGGGAAGAAAATATACAGTACAATTCGTTGTGGAGTGTTTCTGACAAGTTCTCACACTAACTGGAGATGTATTTAATACAAAAACTTAGTTTTTACAGTCTGTAATTTCAATGTATAATGTGTTCAGACCAAATTTTCTCTCTTTTAGATTACTATTCCTGTTCAAATGCAACGCTTTATTTTCTGTTTTGAGTAATAGTAATACTAGTTAATAGAAATGTGTTCAGCTTGTTGCAGTTTTGTAAAATCTATAAAATATTTTGGTTTCTCTTTGTAAATACAATCCATGTCACCTAATTTAACGGTCGTAATAACAACTGACGGGAAATACGACACTATCATTACCAAGGAAATTAGAGACCTAGAGTCAAGAAATATTGAATAAAAACTGTAATGATGGGAATGAGGATGTTCAATGTGTCAGTTTCTAGATGCTCGAAGTGATTCAGCCACAAATGAGGAGTAATAAGGGTGTTTAACAATGGTTATGATTAATATTCAATAATTATTACGCTGTGTTCACAGAGTGGGTACCACAACGTCAAGTTTGTTCTGGACATCTGTGTGTTCACAAGATAGATAGCAAAATCCCAAGTTTGTTCTTAACAAGTTTGTGTTAACAGAGTGGTTAGAACAACCCCAAGTTTGTGTTCACAGAGTGGTTAGTACAACGTCAATTTTGTTCTGGACGTCTGTTTGTTCACAGGATAGATAGCACAACTCGAAGCTTGTCCTGAACGTGTATGTGTTCATACAATAGATTGTACAATCCAAGTTTGTTCTGGAGATGTGTGTGTTCACAGAGTGGTTAGCATAACGTCAGTTCTGTTCTGGAAGTCTGTTTGTTCACGGGATAGATAGCACAACTCGAAGCTTGTCCTGGACGTGTATGTGTTCATACAATAGATAGTACAATCCAAGTTTGTTCTGGAGATGTGTGTGTTCACAGAGTGGTTAGCATAACGTCAGTTCTGTTCTGGAAGTCTGTTTGTTCACAGGATAGATAGCACAACTCGAAGCTTGTCCTGGACGTGTATGTGTTCATACAATAGATAGTACAATCCCAGTTTGTTCTGGAGATGTCTGTGTTCACAGATTGGTTAGCATAACGTCAGTTCTGTTCTGGAAGTCTGTTTGTTCACAGGATTGATAGCACAACTCGAAGCTTGTCCTGAACGTGTATGTGTTCATACAATAGATAGTACAATCGAAGTTTGTTCTGGACGTGTATGTGTTCATACAATAGATAGTACAATCGAAGTTTGTTCTGGAGATGTCTGTGTTCACAGAGTGGTTAGCATAACGTCAGTTCTGTTCTGGAAGTCTGTTTGTTCACAGGATTGATAGCACAACTCGAAGCTTGTCCTGGACGCGTATGTGTTCATACAATAGATAATACAATCCAAGTTTGTTCTGGAGATGTGTGTGTTCACAGAGTGGTTAGCATAACGTCAGTTCTGTTCTGGAAGTCTGTTTGTTCACAGGATTGATAGCACAACTCGAAGCTTGTCCTGGACGTGTATGTGTTCATACAATAGATAGTACAATCCAAGTTTGTTCTGGAGATGTGTGTGTTCACAGAATACAAAATTTGAATTGAAAATTATTTTTGTTTACAGAATCCATAGGTCTATGCCAAATTTGTTTTAACAATGTGTGTGTTCACAGAGTGTTTAACACAACGCCAAGTTAGTTTTGGACAAGTGTGGAAAAACTTGGCGTTTTACTATTTACTTGAACACAGTTTGAATCGTGTGTTATATTATAGTCTTATTACCATTTAAGGTACGTCGTCCTTTTCAATTAAAATAATTGCTATCTCTAAACACAATTAGACATTCGGTGATTTCAAGAGGAACTCCATCTACCAAAAGCCAGACATTAAGTCTCTATTCACATGAATAATAAGTTTACTCCTGGATTGTTAAAAATAAAATTCAATATTGTTGTATCAATATTGTTTTATCAATTCCAGATAAATAACCTTATTTTCTCAAGAACTGTCAAGTAAGATTACATTCTTCAATAAATTGTATACGATCTGAGTTATTGTTCTGTACCTTAAAGAACTCTTTCAAGCGAACCTATCACAATATTGTATTCTATGTCAATTTAATGTTTCAATATCAATATAGGCTATTATACTTATAAAAATGGATAATACGGTATTATTTACTACGGTAGTTTTGTTGGTTACATGTTAATATACGCAATAGACACATCACAATAATTAATAATAATAATGATAAGTATACATTAGATTCGTTTACACCTTTTTAATAATTTTACTAATGATAAAATTATTTAATTAAATTTGAAATAAACGTTAATTATGTACTGGCTGTGAAATAATCTTCGAGGTGGATGTGAAATAATCAGACTCCTACTAGAAACGAATTACATTTTCAAGTTCTTCCATTAAAAGTTAATTGTCTCTCTTTGTTGGCTATATGCAAATATTCCCAGCCGCGTTTCGCAGAAAGAATGAAATGTAGATGTGATTGTGACAGTCGAGACAGTTGCGCTGGAAACTGTTTTCCTACTGTGGTTTTGTGATTGTACCCAGAGGTAGTTAGTTTACATTTATTCATAATTGGATTAGAATGACATAAATTCCTGCAATGAACGTTTTAATCAAATGCCATATTATAACTATTATAACGTTATTATTATTAATTAATGCCGAGTTTCTCATTTATTTATTCATATTGGAATGATACCAAATAAACAGAGATGATACCTATTGCTTAGTACTAGTCAATTCACCAAACAATGAGTTCAATAATTACCTATATGTATTAATAATTAAATCAAATAGATCATCAATCTACAATCGTATCTTTAACATCTGCTAAATAAGCAGGAATAATGATATTGTGCACATTTCAAATCAAGCAGACAATAAATAATCTTAACGAACAAAAACCAGTTATTGGAATAATTAATATTGTACAATAATAATAACACATATATTCATGCACTAATTAACAATATATGACTAACATGATAAGAGAAACTACACATGGATAATACATTAACAATACAAAAATAATAACATCCACAGATTTTCAATAAATATTAGTGATTATGGATAGAAAAATAAATGTATAATTGTGATAGTTAAATACATAAAACAACAAACTATAAAATAAACAGAAGGATTAAGATGAATATACGGTAGACTTAGCTTTAAGTAATTATGTTTCTAAGGTATTATGTGTAATACACAAAACTTAATCAGTTACTAAATAATTTTAATTATATAGTAGTTTAATAGTTCCTTCCAGCACAATCGGAAAAAAATTGATTTTTTTTGTCTAAGGTTTTCATATTAAAGTATCAAACTGAAGATAAATTCTTTTTTCATCGGTAATGTTACACTGATTGTATGAGCAGGGTAATAGTTATAAAATGTAATAGTTACAAAATACTTTAAAAACAACTGTTTACTACAACGTATGATCGGGCTCTCAAGAAAGTTTCGGGAAGTCTAAAACATGGTTGCAGTGCTATCTCATGAACTCAGGTGATTTACTCATTAAATTATGCATTTATGAAGAATATAGATGTGTAATACTGCAATATTCAGACGAAAAATGTCAAGCTAAACGTTGAAACAAGGCTATCAGTACCAACATGGTGCAGATGTTGGCAGACCTGGGCAGTGGTTGATACTTCACTCTAAACGTTAGATATCCTGATATCAGTGAACTCTGGAATACAATGGGGAAGAATAACGCGAACATCATTCTAGAAAAATGGAAATAGATGGATATTACTGGTTACATCCATCAAAGACTGTAAGTATGTCAATATGTATGTAAGTATGAGTCACAATAACCCTTTCATGAGGTTTAATTGTAATTTCACTTTAAAAATAAAACTTTCTTAACGTCATGAAAATAGTAAGGATAAATTACTTTTTATAAAAAAATTATATCACAGATTCGGATTAAAGATACTCAAGAAAATAGTAAAATTTTCATTTCAAACATTATAGAAATTAAACATTCTATGACGATGTTTCATTGACTTAAAACATTTTTAAAACGAATATTATTTCGGTATTCATTTAATCCAACGAGGTTTCCTTATTTTTTTCTGATTTACACTTATTCCTGAGTACAAACAGAACTTTTTACATTGTTTTATTACTTGTTGAATATAGAAAATTTCTTAAATAATATTAATGAATAATCGTAATATATTATGTGCCTTTTATCAATGGAATTACCGTTATGTTCTTATCTATATACTGTTGGACATAATTACTAAATTACGTCATTTATTACGCTAGTGGAATTCATGATCACGTGTCAGAATCCGTCCTGATTACATTCGTTATTGGTAATATTTTATTGTCAAGTTTCATTCGGTTGTCAAGTCCGGAGAACACACAGTCAGCTGTAAGCACATAAATGGCTGTTTACTATCTTCTGATTTTAAGTGATTATCGAATGAAATAACAAATATAACGTTCTATATGAGCATCATTCGTTTCACAGCCTGTCGTTTTATCCCTCCATAAAGAATGTAATGATTCTTTATGCCTGTCATGTTTTACGCCGGTATTTCACGAGTACGGCAAGTGATGAGCTGGAAGTGATGTGGGTTATGTATTATTCATAAGAGTTACAGTCAAAATGTTTACGTTTCTATAGATGAAACTGTTTTCTGGTTATAAATGAACCGTTTTATCATCGCCCGTCATCCACACTCAACTTAAACCGCAGAGACATTGTTGTAAATTGTTGGCATTTTTTTATGTAACTTTATGTTAAGAGAAGTTTTATATTTTCCCAGCAAACAGTTTAAGGTTTATAGCTTCCTGAAGCATGAAAATTCAGTTTTACTAGACAATTCTAGGAATTATATGAATTCTTCATGTTCTTGGACATTTCTATCTCACCATTTAATAAGTGAACTTTGTATCTGTTAGACTATTCACTAACTTTAAGACTCCTGTTTAGTATTTACTGGACGCATAATATAATTTTTATTTTCTCTTATTTTGATATAAATCGTGGTAAGTACTGTGCCAGAGTGATGTCTAGCTGAAGCCTATTTTCCATTTCCACCTGCGGCTCTTTTAGTTACTTAGGTTATTCTTTTGTACTTTTGGATAGACTTTTGGTAACTAGGATTATTCATACTCTAGTCCCAGTAAATACTGTACCTGCCCTAGCAAACATCCTCACTCCTACGTGAGAACATCACTGCGATCGATTTCAGGTTCGATATCCATTGTAAGTAGATGACGAGAACTATTTGATGATTTTTTATAAATGGAAAGGATTTGCAAGAGCAAACAGCAGTGTAGCATATGACATTCTGTGAAAATTGTCTTTTAGAACATTGTGGCCTGCGTGTAGTTATGTTGTGATATACGGGGTAAGCGATGACTATGAAACCAGTGAAAAGATACATTTAATGCAGAGATAAAATCTAAGAAGCGTGATAAAGAAGTTTGGATGACTGTATAAAAGGTAGATCTTCAAGTAAGTTCCTGACGTGACGGAAAGGCGAAACAAACTCGCTCCCAATTTGTCTGTTGAGATGAGAATTTCAAAGCAATTTGAAAGTGTAGATTTGTTGTCCATCGTGTCCTCCAATGTTTTAAATGTAGGGTATATAACAATAAACTGCGATTTTCATGAACAATAGAACTGACTTAAGTGAATTCTTGAGAATACGGAATTTTATATGGATGAAACTGAACCTTGTGCTATTGCAAGAAGTAGTAAAGGAAATTTTAGAATATTATGGCAGATACAGAGAAGGAAAATATCGAAAGAAATAAAATGTAACAAAAAAATAGTGTGAAGTTACTAAATATACAAAAAAGAAACTCTAAAGATGACCTACAATGAAATTCCATGATGAATGATAGAAAACGCTTAACGTAGCTTAGAAAAGTACTAGAACAAGAGAAAAGAAAGAAGAAAAATGAAGGATTAAGTCAAAAAGCCAGGTAAATAATTCGAAACTTGAACAAGGGGAAGTGGGGGAGGGATTCTCTTCTTTGTATCATTATTGGAAACAAAAGTTAATAAAAATTCATTGAAAATGATTATATTAAACTTGTTACATTCATTACTTTAGGACAAAATAAAACAGAGTTTCTTATTTTCAACTATTCACTCCTATGTAACATATTTACCCTTACCATTGTAGGGTGTAAATTCTATAAGAATGTAAGTGCTGGATACCGCAATCGTACTAATATATTTTTATTTCTAATGTTGACATTTCATTTATCATAAAAAGTACTGCTAAATGTTCAGCGTAACCATCAGTACAAGTCTAATGGATCGCAGACGTTTATGAATTAATGTCACCGAGAGTATTCTATACTGTAAATCATAAACTTTTACTGTCAATACTAGAGTCTTATAATTTTATTTGGGGCAGTTACAGGCTTTGATGCTTCTCTGAGTGGTAAGTATCAAAAAGTAAACATGGCTGAGTTGTACTACCTCATTCTAATTATTTTACATACGTACATACATGGATACACACATTATTTAATGTGGTACACAATATTTATGTGGTTTTCCTTTTTAGAAATGTGGCTTTATGTTTATATTAACAGAATAGAGGATTTCATCACGGTCCAAAAGTACATAGCTAGTTTGAATTTTTTAAGTACACAATATAGATTTTCGTGAAATTGGTGGAAGTATATTCATTTAATAAAAGAATATTGGTTGAGTATAATATTGATTTAAGCCTGCATTCTTGTGGAAATATAATATTATTATTAAATATTCATTGTACAACGTGAAGTTATCTGCATTGATTAATGAATACCCCTAAAAATTAGATTTCTTAAATCCTTGAATTGGTTATGTTTTATATTTAAGGCACAATTATCATCTATATCTGAAATATTTTGTATATTTCCTTGATAATATTGACTTATCAACTATGTAATAGTTTATATAACGATATTCCTTATGCTATCATTCATTTTCTCAATTGTGGTGCTATTTTCTACTCTCGCGATTGTAAATTACCTTCCAAACATTCCGATAAAAAGGATCGGCGCTCCACTGAATAGCAAGTTCTAAATAAGTATTTTAAATCTTAAAACCTCCCTTAAAAAGTGGCAAAAACCAAAATGAGTATTTTCGGAGGAATAAATACTACTTGTTTGTTTGTTTGGGTTTTTCAATTCAATACTTTAATAATTTGATAGTATAAAAAATACAAAAATCGAACATTTTAAACTTTTTAACACTGCAACTGGCAACTAAATGATAAATTGAACCCTGCATGAGCTAGAATACATAAACCATAGTACAACCCTGTACGCCGATACCTAAGGTTTTGCATACCTTTTACAATTCAAGCTAAACATTTGGACATAGGATAAGGGTGTTCTAGCTTACAACGTCAACAACAAGATAATATTACGGCTGTCCTAGCTTGATGGTAAACAGGCATATGCAGCCATCTGTGTAACAGGACGGAAAACAGTATTGTAACATAGTATTAGACACCTCAGTTACATTCTAGAAACTATATACAAGAAAATGTTTTATTCTCAAATTATAACGTTTTTAATACATTTTGGAATAATTGAAGTAATTATTAAATACAATCTAGTAGAATAATTTAGATTTCAGAGCACTGTTAACTTAGTTAAGGGCTATAAAACATTACAAAACGGTTTTATTTAACATTTACTGTAACAAGGAGTGGTACTCGAGTAGTTAGCAATGGATTAGTATAAGTAGCTCTGTTTCATTAAGGAAGGCTCACAGTCAACATCTACTGTAACAGGGAGTGGTACTCGAGTAGTTAGCAAAGGATTAGTATAAGTAGCTCTGTTTCACGTAGGAAGGCTCACAGTCAACATCTACTGTAACAGGGAGTGGTACTCGAGTAGTTAGCAAAGGATTAGTATAAGTAGCTCTGTTTCATTAAGGAAGGCTCACAGTCAACATCTACTGTAACAGGGAGTGGTACTCGAGTAGTTAGCAAAGGATTAGTATAAGTAGCTCTGTTTCATTAAGGAAGGCTCACAGTCAACATCTACTGTAACAGGGAGTGGTACTCGAGTAGTTAGCAATGGATTAGTATAAGTAGCTCTGTTTCATTAAGGAAGGCTCACAGTTAGCATTTAATGTAACAGGGAGTGGTACTCGAGTAGTTAGCAAAGGATTAGTATAAGTAGCTCTGTTTCACTTAGGAAGGCTCACAGTTAACATTTAATGGGAAGATGTAAAGCGCTGAACTACTCGTTAATCTTTAATTATTTTACTTTGCTTTGGGAACATTATAATTGTATCAATTAAAACGTTTTACCTCTATAATGAACCTTTTTCATTCTTTTTTTTAAATCATACGTTTATAAAAAATCATAGATCAATAAAATATTTTATTATTTAAGTAATTACTTTCCGTTGTTGTAGATGACCCAGAGCATTATCAATAAGCAGTCATGCTAATGTAAGTGAGACAGTTTATTGTTTAAAGTTACTAGAACTAGCATTGTTTATAATGTCCGAACTGTAACACATATCATCATCATCCTTCATCCCACTGCAACAATGCGGGAAAATACCGTGAGGGTTAACAGGGAAATAAAATTCTGTAGTCACAGGACTCACTTAAAAAATCAATATTGGTTTCTATAATTGATTTCACAAACTATATAGTTTAAATGGTGAATATGGAATACAAATAAAACTTCGTTTTAGAGAAAATGTTATTTAGAAGAGTTGTAAGTAAAAACCGATTAAATAAATTAAATTAAACCAAAATAAAGAAAAAATTACCATAATTAAGTACACATGGTAGCTTATAAAATAATATGGTACAACGGATACCCCCAGTAACGCTAGGATACTTGTACGTTACATACTGGTATTTACCATACCAAAGTAAACTCACGCAATTACTAATCCATTGTATCCTTACAATTTGTATAACACTAGGTATTGTATAGCATAATAACTTTATCTATAATCTGTCTTGTAATCATTTGTCACCGGTCATGCCTTGAGTAACTTCATATGAATGTTGTTCTAGAATATAGTAGCCTTTATTTAATGTAAATGCACATTTTATTATTTTTCATAGCTTTGAATAAATATTATAAATCAATACCGATGTATTTAAATGAATAATTTAGCTCGCAGTGTAATTAATAACATGTTTCTGATGTAAATCACCTTTATTTAATGTTTGATATCAATTTAAGGGAAGTGTAAAGTAAATAAACAATCGGATTGCGTCAATACATATATTTGATAGTCAGTTAATGAGATCTGTGATTATTCACTAGCCAAACACAATTCTCTGCTTACTGTTTCAATATAGTTCTACCTGTAACTATTTGAAATTAACGAAGCTGTATTTCAATGTTCTGAAAATACGTTATTTTAGTGGAAATGACAACGAAATGGTAGTTACTTAAAAGTCAAAAGTAACTACCATCCTTAAAACAGTGTTTACCACTGATAATTATAAAGACCGCACGGTATTTAGGAAAAATAATCACTCCCTCCAGACGTTTCCTCATTGAGTGTCAAACCCTCCCTCTCTAACCACAGACAACGACCTTCTCCTCGTTCTCAAACGTTGATCGCTCGTGTTTTTATTAAGAGATAAAACTTATGTAGACTTGACAGCAATGTAGATCTTACGCTTTGTCGCAAGACATGAAGTGAAATTAAAGTACCTGAAAACGTACAGATACAGTTTGCACAAAGGAAATAGTAAAGTTTATATATATATAAAGACATAAATGTTTATAACCAATCATTTTGAGGTAGTGTAAGTTGACAAACAATAGCCCTTTAAATGTTTAATTGACTTTCATTACAGTTTGATTTTCAAAGGCTCCCCGTGGGTTAGGATTCTGGAAATGAGTTGTGTATTTGTCTATAATAAATTTTTTGTTAAATGGTTCTTTAGCTATCAATAGAAAGGGGACACAGGAATTACGGTGCGATCATATTGAATTTGATACGTGACTTATAAATTCCAATAATACTACTAATTTTCAATTTATGATTAATCTAACAAATTAACGTATTTTTCGAAATAATTTTTTAAACATGCTGTACAATAATTTGCCATGGACAATTTTAAAACAGAAATGACTGTATTGAATGCTAGAAGCAAAGTTTTATAGACTCGTTAAGCCTATGTATACTCGCAAACCCCGGGCAAAGCTTAACAACCAAACCTTATCTTAAGTGACGTTGAATTTTGTAAGAAGTGTCCTTGTAAAACACTTGAAACTCTTTCAGGCTGCTAACAATGTCGAACTGTTACAGGTCTGACAACATTTTCCTGTTTTTTACTTTTTTCCCCTTTTATTTACTCAATAGGCATAAAGTAAGTACCTAAGTTGGATACTAAGTAATTCTAATAAGTATACCAGAGGCTCAGTTACACAATAAGTGTCTAATCATATCGCTTAAATTATATGAGATTATAAGTGACAAGATTCTATGCCAAATTCTGCCCGGAAATACTGATGGATGCAGATTATTGCGCTAACTAATATAAACCCAAACATACTTAACACTGGCCTCGGTAACGCTCCCGACCAAGAACAAAGCTTGAACATTTGCACGCGGCGCTGTGTATTTACCATACCAAAGTAAACTGTTTTAATTAATTACCCGCTGTTGGCTCAGTAAAGCTATTCTGACACTGAGAAAGTTACAACGGACTAATTTGTCCTCGTCCTCGCTCAATGAAGTATCTGGAACAGTTCCATTACTCCATCAATCTGCCTAAATTACATTATTTATTTACTAACTTATGTAGAAACTATGGACGTAATCTTTTTTCTGCTTAAATTTAAAATAGTGAACATAACAAATTAAAATATAAATAGCTAGGATGTACAAAAAGGTAAAATGTTCTACAATGCAGTCATTATTTAGTCACATTGCTTACAGATATTTTAATGTACAGATTTTTTAATTTCGTTGATTTATAACTTTAAACTTGTAAAATGTTTAATGGAAGAGCTGTGCCTGCAAAAATATGGCAATTATTAAGCAAGCATAAATCTTCGGAAATGACGTATATTAATTTATCTTATAGTTAACTAATTCCACTACTTGGTAAGTGTATATAAGCGCATACAGCTTATACTTTGAGATTGTTCCACCCCAACTCGGATGACGAACAACTCGCTAACTTATAATTACATTTCACTACTGTTAACGTACAAAACAAGTTTTATGTCTGTAGTCAACCAGGCTGTAGTCTTTCTGTAGCGAGAATTCAGTAAGTCTGTAAACTGCCTTTAGATAGTCTGTAACCAGTCTGAAATCTGTAGCCACTTTGTAGACTGTGTATAGTCTATCACTGAGATAAGTCTGGTATTAAGTGTGCCCTCACAAATCCAACTCTGCTTTAAATTTAATTTTTATCAGTCTAATCAGGAAAGTTATAGCAACAACGGAGAACAAAAAGATGTAAAGGAATATCGAGTTAGCCGACAGAACGATACGATAAGGTTAACCCTAGATGGACGGGCTGCTATTTGATCTTTTGACCATAAATTAATACCGTTCTTCTTTAAACTAGACACACATATGTGTTAAATGTCAAGTCTCTAGGGCCCTTATACCATTAGGAGGTATAATGGTATAATACATAATTTTTTAATTATATAATTGTATAAATAAAATTTTTCCATCGCAATAGATCCTGTAAAAATTAATAGTAAAACTGTTATATTTTTAATTTGATTATTACCATGAAGTCCACTTATGACATTTACTTTTATTCCGCTTATGGAATTACGGGCTACTCTCCAAATTACTAATAATTAGATTATAAACATTAACAAATCTTGACAGGAAACTAATTGTTTAATTGCTTTTCCTTGTATTTTTTACAATTCAATATCTATGGCCGTATGCCTGTCTCTGTTGTAAAAGAGTAAAATGATTTCCCTTAAATGATTTTCTTATTTTTAATTCCCAATTATCTCGCTCTTGTTGTCCGAAACTGTATACAGTACGTACAATGATCTTGGAAATGTAACTAAGATGTCATTCATGAAAAAACTTTACCCTAATGTAATTAAAAACTATAGTTTGATGTATAATGAAGGGCGGTTAACAAATTTTGTATGTCTACATGGAAATCCAGTAACAGATTTTATTTCTATGCGTCCTGTTCAATGAACATAACCGATGCAAGGAAAGATGTTATATAATATGTGAGAGATAGTGAGAGAGAACGCCTCCCCCAGCTATAACTGAGGTGAACAGCGTCCAATCCACTTTCACTGAATGTCACAATGCCTCGTTCATTCTGAATACAAAGTTACTATCGGAGACTGAATACAGCTACATGTATCTTGTTTTCTACCAAATGTATAGACAACACTCATCGAAATTGTTAAAGAAAACTTTAACTTAATTTTGTATCCCACTGTATTACGTTTACTTAGAAATGTTTAGGAATGAGTAGACAGTTGATTCAGCTATATCATGGTTTTCATATTTTAAACAACATGTTGCGCCACAGACATTGATGAGGAACATGCTAAATTTAAAATCCATAGCTCATATCATACTCTAGATATCCTCCGGACAAACGGACAATCATGTAGAAGAGAAACTCTTACATTCTTCCGGCAGAAAAAAGATACATTTTGTCAGCCTCCAGAGGGAGAGGCTTGAATACGCTCAGCCAAATTAGATGGTTGAACATGCACCAACATACAAGTCTTTATTGTGTATTTAGAAATAAAATTTCATGTAAAATTAAAAACCATCAAATGCAAACTTTCTCTAGATATCTGACAAGTTCACACTTTTTAAATTTAGGTTTCATGCTATTGTTCAAATAATAAAGGTTCTGGTGAGCTACGGAGTATACTGCAACACAAAATTGATCTAAAAGCAAATTCTGTCACCGATCTTTAACACAAATTTACCATTTTATTTTATGTATAAATATGTCAAATGATAAAATTTCATATGATTGTAGTTTGTTCACAAATTTATTTATTCAGCTGTTACTCGTAGCCATTATGATTACCCATGAGATTAATGGTAACATAATTGCTAGCGCTCAGCCAATTCCTATGGAGTGACATGCACCATCATAAAACTCAGTGTTGCCTTTATAGAAATAAAGCTTCATGCAAAATTTCAAGTCAATTGGTCAGTTCGTTTTCGTGGAGACGTGATATTGCAGCTCGCAGGGATTTACTAGACAAACTATGAGACAACATCTTCTGTCAAACAGTGTCTCTGCTACCCACAAATACCGTCCTCGTCTTTTATTGTGGTTTGTGACAAGTTAAAAACCTGGAGTTTGAAACAGAGCTCATATTTTCTGATCACCTCAACCATGTCATTTAGCGATTACTGGTAAGGCTGAGGAGACTGTATGGATTTAGAACCGTAATTCCTGAGCCCTTCATGCAGTCAGCAATTTTTTCTGTATTTTATTACTATTATCCATCATATCGGAATAGCCTCTCACGGGAGGATACGGGAAGGGTTCAACAAGTTTAAAAGAATGTAGTAAGGTTTATTTAATACCTCTTGCGTTTTTACCACGTGGCCCCCTAACGCGTTGTGCCTACCCGTTCCCTATAGAAATAATCTGCAAGATGCTGAAGTGTCTCATGGCCCACTAAGTCGTGTGGCTAAAGGAGCCGCAGTACCCGAGTGACAGAATTCGTTCCCGGTAAGAAATTGTAGAACGATGTGTCCGTCATCGTGGAAGCCTTCACTTACTCAGAGCTAGGATAGAGGGTGGCTGGAAAAGAATTCCTAATTTTAGCTTACCCTTTATAATGATCTACACTACTAAATTGAATTTGTTGGATTAAAACCAATGTCACACAATTTTAGAACTTTTATTTCAATTATTAGTTTAAGCTATCTTAGTTTTAATATCACCTGTAACTATAACGATTAATGACACGAGTTATTCTCCTGAATTAAAAATGCTCTGAAATAAACGAATTTGTATTGATTTATAAAACGTGTTGACTGGACCGATAATACCTTTAGCTATGATGTGAGAGCGAGAGCCAGTGACGGCATTAGTACATTGTTACTGTAATGCATCCACGTGTCAGCTGCGTAACATTATAATGCTGTTACACCGGTTCAATGTTGTCTGAGAAGCTGCTAATCTATGCCGCTGCATTCTGTACCTACACCAAATATATAATTATAAAACGTAACTTATTAGGAAACAAAGTTCTCACTGAATACAGACTAGTAGACATTCTTGGCACAACCAAATATAGCACTGCAAGGATGTCGAGAACTCCATTGTATAATATCCTCAAGCCTAACGTACTTGGCATAATGTTATATAGCACAGCCTGGCTGTTGAGAGCTCCACTGTATATTCTACTGAGATTGACTACATCTGTCGTAACTAATTGAGATGTTATCATTGAGTACAGAGTCAGGCATCTCTCCTACTTATGTTTTGTTAAGGTCCACATTTGTGAAGAATAAATCTACTTTATTACTATAGTACATTATAGAATAGTATTAGCTATCAACCATACAAACCTTTTTTTATAAATTAAAAAGTTATTAGTTATGAATATTAAAATTAACTAGGAATTTTCTTATATAAAATTTGTTTATGCTATTATTTTGTCTTAGCGAAACTTCTGTAATCTACTATATCAACTTTAAAGTTGTTTCTTTGTTTATTCAGCACGGAAAGTTCAAAGTCCCAGACCGAATAAACAATTATGTTGAAAGCATCGTACCGGTTAATCTGTTCTCGTAGTCCACCCCTCCAACCACTTGACGTTGCTTTCTATATGAGCTAACAGAATAAAAGGCAAAATAATATAATGCAAATAGTGGAATCGATATAAAATAACAACAGTGTTTGTTTCTTGTTACTTTTCTTTTGTACAAAGCATTTCAGTTAGCTTTAATCGAGTAATCTAAATTGCTAGCTACCGGCATATAAATAATCCTGATTATTGGATACATCGATTTGCATCTAATAATAAATTATTTACTACCCGAAGTACCTGACTTATTAGCATATTAGGTTGGCAGCGGTCTCTGGTGCATGACATGCAACAAGACTGGGGATGTAGGTGCAACATTCTCCTCGTTGTAGGGAGACAATTGTTTGCCAACCGCGACCAGGGCTGCAGCATACTCCACATAAGCTGTGAAGTGCTGATGTTTTAATATTCTCTCGCAGGACTCAATTTACATTTTCTACTATTATATTCTAAGCCATTCAGTACGGCAGACAGGAAATGGTGAATCACACAATCCTGCCAAGCATTATCCCACAGACAAGTGATGTAAATTACCCCGGTCAAATTACTTTGATGAATAAATTGAATGCTTGGCTGTTTTATAATTCATTAACTTAAATCAATATTGTCCTTAAATCAACAAAAAATATATTTTTAGTCAGTCGTGTACAAAACAACCCCATTGCGATTGTGCTCATACTATGACTTACAACAAATTTCAATCCAATGTTTGTAAATAAATAAATATATATATCGATCACAACAAGCCAAACGGTTTAACAAACACTTTGTACACAAATTGATCTCGGTTAAGTTCATTGGCTAACTTAGTACATCTCGTTCTGTTTCGTTTCAATATAGCTGCCGTTCAAACTTTAAAATTCCCAACTCCGTTATTTATGGGCCTAGAGAAATGTTTTTCGTACAACTTTATTTTGAATATTTTAAAACATACCATATTAATACTTCTGTTGTTAAAATATCCACAAAACTTCCTCCGAATGTGCAGCCGAGAGAAGTGAGCACCTTTAAGAGCGGTGACAAATAAACCATGGTTATCATTTATTGGAATTATTTCTCAATTTATATGAATTTCATAAATAATGGAAGATTTATTTACCCCACATTAGACAAGAAACCCGCGGTTGGCTGCTACGATCGCTTACTGTAATCTTACAGACATAGCTGATACACAAAGCACACTACAGGTGATATATAGGGTTTTTAATATCCCATTAAGCAGCTGATAATATTTAAAATACTAGGTTCTATTTACTTTGTAAAATACAGAATAAATAACAGAAATAACAAGATACAGAATACTTTATGTCTTCTCGTTTCGCAAACAAAATAAAATCAAACAGTTTTTTTTATCATTTGAGCATAAACATCGACTTTTGTTCTAGGAGGTTTCATTTTTGTGTCAAAACTATTTTTTGTACATGATGGCTATGTTTAGAATTTAATAACATTGTAAATCATTTATAAAAAGTGCCATGTTGGTTTAGCATTAGTCGTCTATGTTATTATCAAGAAGGTGCAACTACTCCTATTAATCTTAATTTAAAAGTAAAATCATCCTAAGATTGTACTCAAACATCAGATTTAGCTGTTATATGTTCCATTTTTATACAGAAATTTCATTATATTTTGAAGGTAAATGAAATGAAATGAAAAATGACTTTATTAGAGGCGAATTTAGGACTATAAAGTCCTCTCCACCACTCAACCTCATAAACATTAAACTAACATATATATGTATACATTTATAACTAAAACTTAGTCTATTTATTTACATTACATAATATTGAATGAATCTCAAAATTAAAAAAATCATCAATAATTAATGTAACTATAAACAAATTTACAATAATATCGCAAGACACACACTCGCATTTATTCAACTTGTATGCAATTGCCCTATGCACCGCACACCAAAGCCGCCAACCGCTATACCCCCTGAGCCCTCAGCATCAAGGCCCTGACCTCCGCCCCAAAGCGAGCGCGCTTATCGATGGCTCTGATTTTCACAGGTAAAGCATTCCACAATCGGCAGGCAGAAACTGTAAACGATTTGCTAAAGGTAGTTGTTCGATGAATTGGGATAGATAATAAGGATGTACCCCTCATTGTACTTCGTTCACTTATTTCAGACATAAATCGAAAGTTGTTTGAAAGATAACTAGGACAATTTGTATTTAAAAGAGCGTGCAACAGAATGAGCGAGTGATAGTCTCGAAGGTGTTGTAATTTTAAGATAGATAGTTGATTGAAGTAGGGCGTTACGTGATCATCACGTCTGAGCTTGAAAATGAACCTAATGTAAAAGTTCTGAGCACGCTGGAGTCTATTTGAAAGCTCCACAGTCATGTCATTAATGACTATGTCACAGTAGTTGAAGTGAGGCAGTACAAGAGTCTTTATCAGCATTATTTTAACTTGCTGTGGTAGATATGAAGCCAGCCGCTTGAGGCTGTGAACACCGGCAAAGACCCTAATTACATGTCAAAGAAGCCTGTTCAGTCCATCTTAAGTGTTTGTCAATAATAAGTCCTAGATTTTTTACTTTCTCAGAGTATTCTAGCTCTTGAGCATTTAGTTTTAATTTGGGAGCCGTAGTAAAGTCAATTTTACGAACAAGCTTTGGATGACCTATCATAATACACTGAGTTTTGTCTACGTTTAATTTTAGTCCATGTTTCCAAGTCCTGTGAGTAACAGCGTCAATATCGGAATTCATGAGAGTCTCACAAGTTTGCATTTCTGTTAAGGAAAAGTGGCGGTATATTTGGAAGTCAACTGCATATAAGTGAAAATTGGATGGATAATTTGAGTACTAATGTCATCGATGTACAGTGAAAATAGAAGTGGCCCAAGGACTGAACCCTGTGGAACTCCACGAGTGACTGGTCTCCATCTCGACTGCTTCTCACCTGATCTGACACACTGGCGCCGTCCCGAAAGGTAACTCAACCCACCTGACACTACCATCAGAAAAACCATCCTTCCTAAGTTTGATGAGGAGAAGGGGATAATAAGCACAGTCAAAAGCCTTTGAAAAGTCGAAAAGGGTTAAAATGTTTACCTGACTCGTATCAATTCCAAGGTAATTATCATCAACTATTTTTAGAAGTGCAGTAGTAGTGCTGTGGTTGGAGTGAAAACCAGATTGAAAATTTGATAAAATGTTATTACTTTCTAGATATATTAAAAACTGCTGATGAACAATCCGCTCCAAACACTTTAAACCGGTATAAAGGTTTTGTTTCTTAAAACAGTCTACAGACGTAATTAATATATATTTAAATAGTTGCAATCTCGAATAGTATATAAACTAAAAACACTGTAGTACGAGGGTGAAGGAGATGCAGAGCATGATGATTTACACAGGATGTCCTATTACACTAACGACTGTATTTGAAATTACAAACAGTGGGATGACACAAGGACATTGACCGACACCTTAGTTAGATTTATACATCCTAATAACACTCTCATCCAGAGCATGATATAGCGTAAAATAAATTGTTAAGTTAATTCTATATTTGTAGAAACTAATTGTAATTATAACTATATTACTCAAGGAAAATATACACAAAATAATGTATTACGGTGAATTAATTTACAAGCCACTACATAGCTACCATATAAAACAGCTTTATGTAAATTATCTCTAAAACTATTTTTATGATTGAACACAATAGTAGCTGTACCTTTGTTTATTATTGCGGTTACGATCAAGATATTAATTTCTTTGTAATTACAAGAACATTCACAATTGTTAAATCTTAAGACGCGTTACTAAAGTTTTCATTTTTGACTTGAAAGGATAATATAATTTAGGGAATATACCATCGTTATATTTTACAAAATTAAAATACTACGAGTCTGTTATTAACTTATAACGATGGCAAAATGCTAACATTCTACTATCGTTTTTTCCAAAGTCAAAAGTATAATATACAGTAGATTAATACATCGGAATTTAAAACATATCGCAGTTAGAATTGTATTTAGCTAACATGTACATAATTTATATTTTATGAATACCAATTAATTGAAGAAGTACAAGAGAACGTGAGACGTAGACATCGAGATTACTAACAAAGATAACGATTTAAAGTTGCAGTGAGCCTTAGAAACAACACATTGAAACATGCAACAAAGTTCTCTAACTAACTACAAGTGCGAGGGAAGCATTATAAAGCATCGTTCGTAACAATTCAATTATTACTTGTCACTTTCAAACACTCCTCAGATTCTCCTCATGTATGTTACGGTCTAGAGCTCCAGTTAATTATTTTGTCTCTAACAGCGCACATATACTGTAAAGTGTAATTGCATTAATTATTACAATTTGAAAAATAAATAAGTTAAAAGTGTATTCAATTCCTAGATTTTGTAAATTTTTCCCCTCACTATTTTTGAAGGAAATTTGTGGACAAAATAAAGAGTTTGTAAATTTGTTTAGTACTTTTATGTCGACCATTACTTAGATATGCCATTTCCTTAACAAATCATATTTACGAAGCATATACCATTGAAGAGAATTTTTCACTTTCATCAAAAGAGAAATGCACTTTCTTTTAGTTTGTTTTTGACTCTTCATTTTCGTTCTAGTTCGAATAATTTTCTTTCAAATTAAGGTTTAAACTCCAACTGTTAACAAAATCTAAAGTTTTACTACTTGTAATCATTAGTTTAGAAACTGGATGCTGTGTGTGCAAAATTGGGCCCAATCGATCTTATCTACCAATCCTGTCAAAAGGTTTCAAGTTTATTTGAGTATATGACGCTGTTGTGACTACTATTAAGTTTTTGTCATATTAATATATTCTATTATTTGCTATTATTATTAAGTCGGTGGCTTTATCATCTTGAACTTTTACTATAAATGTAAGATAAGATTCGAACATATATCTATAACTGTTTTTTTTATAACTGTAAAGTTTTAGTGATTTGTTTTTACATGGGCTCCGCTCTCGTGTAACATGTATGAATGTAAATGCTTCTCCTTTTACATTATGTATTTATTTTTATTCATTTTTTATTATGGTTTTATAAACACTTTATCCGTTCTTAATCAAATACACGAAACACAGAAATATCCATCCTTGCAAATTGTCTTAAAGATGAAGGTACTCAACTTTGTGCCCTCTTAAAAAATTCTAGAAAAACACCTACATAATGTAACATTACATAAATACTCACTGATTATTAAATAAACTGGTATATTGTGTGGATTACCGAGAACTACGCTATTTCGGGAATTTGTCCAGATGCAGTTCTTTTGCTGTGACCCAGTTTTACCAGATATGGCAACTAAAGCTTTGAGTCATCAATGTTGGTAATGCAAACTGTTAAAATTCAAGACACGACCTATTACTGCGTTGCTTGAAACGGTATGACAAGTTCATACAAGTTTTAAGACAAAAAAAACCAATTACGTCAGAGCTGCTACGTTAAATCGATAAAAATGCCACTAATTGAAAAGTAAACTCGTTCCACTTACTTTTCTGCGGCGGTAAAACTTTCGCACTTCCTGAAAGTTCGTTGGAGAAATAACTTGAGAGTACTTCAGACATTCGACTTTGGAACACCAACTTAAATTTTCTCAATCGTTTTAATAAACATTTTGATAACAATAATTGATTATAGTATGTAACATACGTAGTAACAACTTACTACAAATAAACTTTTACAATCTGATAATATACTTTCAATTTGATCGTGATAATAATAATTTAATGTTGTAAAAACATTAAATTATAAAACACATCGAGTTATGACATTTATAGTAACAGTGGTAAAGGACAGCATATTCTGGGATAGGGAACTGGAGCGGCTATTATATCGCTGAAAGGGCCCTGAAGTTAGAGGAGTATACTTATATGAACTACATAACTTCAAGTTCATCCTATATAATCAGTTACAGCAAAGAATGATCAAATTTGTACTTCTTTTCTTTTACATCTGTACTTCTTCTTGCCTTTTACATCAGTTCTTTTTCCTTTTATATCCGTACTTTTTTCCTTTTACATCCAAACTTTTTTACTTTTTCATTCGTACAACTTTCCATTTACATGCAAAACTACTTTCCTTTTACGTTTGTATTACTTTCTTTTCACATCGGTACTTCTCTACTTTCACTTGGTCCGGATACAATCCTCTTTTTCCAGTGCTCTTCTAGTTTCAGGGAAACCCTCTTGTCCCGAGACTGTTCCACTTTTTTCACAGCCGCTTCTCTTGTTCTAGTTCCACTCCCTTTGTTTCAGACCAATCCCATTGTCATTCTGCGATTCCTCCATCCTTAAGGAATTCGCAGAAATGTTCAAAAGCTATATGTAAAAGTTGTGGTGTTAAGCTAAAATTATAGTGGGTTATTTTGCGTGTACTATTTAATTTTAAACTCATATATTTTAAGGACTAAATCGTGAATGTATTCAGATTTATTTTGAACAATCAAGGAATTTAAAAAAACAGTTGAAAAAAGAAGTAGTTTGTGTTACTAAATTTTTAGTTCTTTCAATAATTTAATTGTGATCCAAACACTTTACAATAATCTCTCGCAACTTACAGGAGTTAAGTCGAACATTTATCACGTAATAACAATAATAATCTATCATATATTTACGAAGGAAGGAGAACTTGAAAGTGGAAATATCGACACATTCACACGGATTATTATCGGTCTCTATGAATCAGCTCTGTAAACATCATATTATTAATTACTGGAGTTTTCTTGTGCAAGAGAAAAACATAGTTGGCCTTTTTGCCTCTCGAGTTTAAGCAACAGGTCAAATAAGTGATAATAACGACTAACTACTTATATTTGAGTCATAAAATTAATAAGTAGTCTAAATGACAGGAAAATCTAAAGAACTAATTTTAAACAGGGTTGGTACACCTGGTAGTGATAAATGAGTTTAACCTGCACGGACAGACAAGGCGGTCCTCGTAATTTCTTCGCTGCCATTAGAGTGAAGGTAATGGCTCGGAAGCTAGTGACTGGCTGATGGATCCACTTAATATTTTAGTAATTGATTTTAGTCAATTTATTTCCATTGATGATTTATTGGTTTTGCATTGAATTTTCAGTTTACTATTTAATATATATTTTGCTTGATTGATAGCTAAAAATTTTTTATTAAATTAAATCAACTTTTATATGAACGACATCGTAAGGTGTTGAGCTTCAAAAACAGTAATTTTCTTATTATCATACATTCTTAAATAAAAGTAAACATAGTAATGTTTTATGTAATTAAAAACTAAACACTATCTTTTAAACTTTCACGTTGAAGAATTTCAATTACAAATCTTGTGATATTTTAGTGATATACGTACCATCTATTAATAACAGCCGCTTCTTAAGCATAAGAAAATGGTATGATTAATTTGATTATTTCCTTTTTTCCTACTAATTCTTTATGACATAAAATAATAACATTAAAATTAATACAGTCTTTTTATGATGACTTAAGGAACTATTCGATGAAATTCATTTACAGAAATATGGACGAATTAATTAAGTAGTTTGTATATGATAATACAAAAAGAATAATTATGAATAACGTTGATGGTGGACTTTTAAAATGTGATAAATAAGCTGTCGCTGTGAACTATAGAATTTCCAGAAGAATATCTCCCGCACTAAACTGTGCTAAACTAAACTGTGGTGTGGTACATTATGGCAATAATTTTTAAAGATGTGAATCTACCAAACTAAAGTAATTATTTTCAAGTTCTGTTCAAAAGATCAGCTCGCTACATTTCAATGTTGCCAGGTCACAGATCTTAACTAACGCGACTCTCAGTTAATTAAATGACAGATATGTTTACATATTATAATATGGCGTGACACATTTATCATCTCTTTTTTCATAAAATGGTGGTCCAGATTTATTGGAAAAATTTTCAACATTTCAAACCTTGGGATAATATTTTGTTTGTATGAAATCATTGTATTTCACGATAGAGTTTACAATGCCAAAGTGTTTAAAATATTACACAAGCGACTGGAAAATTTAATTTCTGTCCGTTTGTCAGCCAGTTCGATATTTTAAGAACTGGTTAGATTAAATTGAAGCTGTTAACAAAGATTATCATCTACGATGCATTACTTAACTACACGTGTGATATACGTATCAAACTTTTGCTGTGTAGATTTTAAAAGTAAGTTTTATTCATTCAAAAATTTTTGATAAAGCTTTTATGGTAGTGAAATTGTTACTTCGTTTGAAATTTTATTTTAGGCTTATTAGTATGTTTTTAATTAAATAAAAAGATGCTGAAATTAATGCTCAAAAATGCTACGTCTGGATTTATTATTCACGTTAAGTAGCGTTATATATATATATATATATATATATATATATATATATATATATATATATATAAAACGCCATATTGAACCATGGTGAACCATATTGAACATTCAAAGTTTCTTATCAATATAGCTTCCCTATAACAGGATGTTTTCTGTATTATAGTGTAGCTACTTATGAACACTACGTTTCAGGTCACCATTATAAAATTTCATGTGAACAAAGACTGTTGTAAACTTATGAATTTAGGAATTGCCTTCTACATGACAGAAATCGTCAGTTTATGTTTATCGTCAGGAGAACCTCAACTAAATGAGATTGATTTAAATTATGAATTACGTTAAATAGAAGTACTTATCAGATGTTTTCCATTGAAAGTATATGGGCATGTAGAACACACCATGTGTATATAAAGGCGAGTAGGGAGAATCTTGCTTCACCAAGTAAGAATAGTAACGAGTATAATGTATTGGGATTGGTATTGGATACATTTGTCTTGGCATTGATTTGTTGTCTTGGTTTACTGCAAGTCTCCTCTCTTATGCTCTCAAATTCGGTCTTCCAAAATTGTTGTTGATATACAAAATTTGATTGAAGACTTTAAATTTAATTTTAGTTTTTATAAAACAATATACACTAAAAGATCACAGAAGAATAGAATTTCAACGTAGTTTGTAAGTTAATAAAATCAAGTTTTAATCACATTACCATAGAAATCACTCTTCATCTCTCTACTTTAAGGCCATTCTATCCAACATTCTATAGTTATTCATTATAAGACAGTGTTCCTACAGTCATTTTTTTTATTGAGTGATGATCTATTAGTGTGAGTGATTTTTGTACATTTCAATGACCTCTGCATCATTATGTAACTATATAATGGACTTTATATTACATCATATAGTATACTTACAGTTACATTTATTTTGGTAGTTTTTCTGCATGTAGGCTTAAATATTCTTAAAGTTGAAATAAAAATATAGATGATAACGAACTTGTTCAATAATGCTTGCTAACATAGTAAAACTTGGGCCAAATTCATATCTCTGTGAAACACCATCTGATCCTTAATCTGATATCATCTGCTTTATTTCACTTAATTAAGAACCTCACTGAAGCTATTCACACGTAAAGGAAATGATGCAACATAAATTTGTTCATATTTGTTATGGACAACATGTACATTGGTTTTTAGCGGTTCCATATTAACTAGTATGGAAGTTTGGTTGAATGTCCAAAGTTCAAGTGTGGTTACTAAGGGGGTATGATCCAAGCCTCTACATACACAATAACAGTAGATCCCTGCAGCTTAAAATAACCTTAATTTCTGTAAAACAAAAGTGAAGTATTTTCTTTTCTGTTTTATTATTATAAATTTCTCTTAATAAACTGGCTTATACGTGCGAAACTTGTATTATTATGTTTTTTTATACTTATAAAAACAATAAATTTATCTAATTCCATTTTTTAAGTACATCTATTCTGATAATTCCAGTAGCTTTGAAAACATTGTTTGAAAAGATGGAAGATTGTATCCGGTGATAACTGCAGGGTTTTCAGCCAAGGCGGTTTTTGTCTCTTCATGAACCGTATGCCTGCCTGTTTATCTGTTAGTTTTGAAACAATATATGGTTGTGCTGTCTCTTACCGCTGATTTATTGCTGGCTGATATTCGAGGATGTATGTTTCACTTTATTTATTATTACATTTACTTGAATGGGTACTATAGGTAGGTATTTCTAATTTACATTTACATAATAAAAATTTGTTTTGTATTGATTATTAGTTTTGCTACCACAAAATACGCTATGTATGTCCAGTAATATTAGTGTAAGTACCTATCACAAAAGATAAACTGAATACTATTAGTAACTTATTTACAACATGTATTAGCAATTACACGTGGTTTGGTACGCAGTTTTCAAAATCTAAATCCGTAATTTTCTTAGTAAAAGGACTTGCGATGTAATATAATAGTCTTATGATATGTTACAATCGGAATGAGGCTTACGTATATCAGGTACAAAATATCTCATTGCTCATGATTGAGAGCCTCCGAGGTTAAGAGAAATTTTGACTGAGTTTTCTATCAGGTTTTGCTCGTGCAGGAGCATTTCTTGTTAGAATGAATTTACATTTCCGAGGAGACGGCTAAGTTTGCCTTGCTGTCCCAATCATGAAAATATAACTCAGAAACCTATTTCGGTCAAAAAGCGTCTATTTCTACAGAATAAATTCAACTGCAGTGTAATTTATTACATACCACGGTTTAATTTTCCTCGTTTCAGTAATTAATAATATAATACAAATCCAGTTCTTGGAAACCAATTTCGGACAGAAAGTTCTTTCTTCCAATCTTTTTAATCTATTTCCAATCTGAGATATTTCTGATGCTATATTTTAGTTTGAATTTCTGCACAAACAAGAAAATACATAGTCCACAGATACATAGACTTAAGAAGACAACTTTTGTCATAAAGCATCTACTTCTGGTGCTTGTAATTTACTTACGGTATAAGGAGAATAATAGAACAGTTTTAGATCAAGGAATAGTAATTGTACACTCGGAATCCATACCTTTCTTCGTGAAAGAACCTATGATGTTGACAGTAGGTTTATTTCATGGTTCATGAACAGTTTTAAACAAAATCACAAAATCACACAAAACAGATTTT
Source organism: Homalodisca vitripennis (assembly GCF_021130785.1). Classification (NCBI taxonomy): domain Eukaryota; kingdom Metazoa; phylum Arthropoda; class Insecta; order Hemiptera; family Cicadellidae; genus Homalodisca; species Homalodisca vitripennis. The sequence goes on from NW_025776131.1 coordinate 301,713, forward strand.
CAACAACTCAAAGTTGCAAAATCTGTTCGATATCTTTGAATATACATATATAATATATACAATTATGTTGATCACTAAATGGTGTTAATTGCCACTTCGCTCGTAGTTCTCGTTTATACATTCGGTTTTAGATCTTAAATAGTAGGAATTAACCGTAAATCTGATAAAATACAGAATGCTTTCTGATCTCTGTTCGCTATTTTCTTGGCTCTTTTAGGAATTATAACAAATGATATAATATGCCTAATCAGTAACCTATCATTCATCGGTGCATACGATACATTAAGACATTAATTTATCGTAAATATATGCTAATAAAATGTATGTTAAAATTTATCAGTTCCTTTTGGACCTCCCTGTATATAGAATACAAATTACAATTTCAATTTTACTGACGCTATTAATTGTTAACTTTAGAATATACTATTGTCGTTGCTTCAAACGTTGGCTATACCTCGCGAAATGCTTAAAATTTCTCCTTACCGTGGAAAATCCCGCATTATACGCATATAAAAAGTAAAATATAACATTCTGTAATGAGCATTCAAAAATGTGTAAATAATGCAAACAAATCCATTTCCTTCTTTCTTAGTTTACAGCCACAAACACAAAGAAGCTGCAATCAAATAAATGTGCACATTAATAAAATAATAAGTATTTTCTAACTTTTATGGTAATGAGTCATACGGTATGAGATTATTAGGCTAGAAAGTACATACAGGGACCGTTAAAATAAATGAGATGGAATCCAATATTGGAGCGTTCATTTGTAGTGTCAACCCTAAACGTCGTATTCCTTCATTTACACCCGAGATCTGAGCGTTCCTCTTGTATGTATACATTCAAACATTCAGTAGTTGTTTAAACATACATTAACATGTATTCATACAAAAGTATTTGTTTCAGTATTGATTTACATATGTTTATTCTAAACCTCAAGAGGGCAAATTAGTTAGTTAGCTGTCTGACGCGCAATATATGTTTCGCTTTATCGCAGGGATAAAGTATAAAACTGCTTTAAAATAGAAATTCGTCTCAAATCCATAAAGATTATTGCTATATATTACATTAAAATATTAATTTCGATAAAAATATGATCGTCTACCTATTGTCAATAGCTAAACAAGGAGTAATGGACCTTATTTTCAAGTAAAAACAAATTAGGAAGTTTCTTATTGACGATAAAAGGTTTAGAAGCATTATAAGTTGCGGATATTTACGATAGTTATATGCTCCAAAGAATATCACACTTCATTTCAAGGATATACATCTATCCTCTTTATCAGTTGCAGTCCATTGTCATATTTTTTATATTTTAATTCAATAGGGTTTTTTCACCTAAAGAAGAGGGTAGATTTCAATCGCTGAAACGTAGTATATAACGATGAGAAATGTCCGAAATTCTGGTATCCCTTCAAATCCAAAAGGTTTGGAAATTTTATCCGTACTCTTGAAAATACATATATATATATATATATATATATATATATATATATATTCACACACTCACACACACGCACACACACACACACACACACACTTCAAAATCTTTGTATCTATAGGTTTTCTTCGTAATTAAATTGTTATGTTATTCAATTTGTAATATGTTACATTCTTTATAACTGGTACTATAAGCAATAAGTCTGTTTTTAATACAACTTCCTAAGTTTCCCACACAATTCAATCGTCAAGCAAGCCTCCTAAGGCAATAAAATTATAAACACAAAAAATATAAGTTAAAACTTGATTATCATCAATTTTACTTTATGTTTTAGCGTTTAATATGATAAAAGGTTTACTTTTACTTTTGTGTATAAGTAGGATTTTTTCTGACTCAAACCCAGTTTAAATTTGAATACAGTGTTATATCACAAATGAAATAATTTTGTCACTGCAATGAACACGGAGAAAATAACCGAGCTGACATTCAAGGACAAGCTTTTTTCTTTTCTATGTAGATTATCATGTTTTACATATACTCTTATATTACAAAGAGGGTTAGTATTACGCTCCCTAACAATGCTTCACACGTTTTCTCCGGGAGGTTTCGACCTCTTACTGTTCTATACCTTCCAGTTAAATCTATACTGTGTACAGCAAAACCGATGTGTCACTGAGATATACTTAGCAACCTTATGAATGCCCAGCATATCATTAACCTCAAATTTCAAAATACTAGGGTGCAAGAGTAGATCGGTTGGTCTATTCTACTGCGGAAGATGACAGTTGGCGTGGAAGGGCACCCTAGGTGCTTAGAGATGTTGCTGTTGTTCTTAAGGGCGTGCCACCCCCTGCCTGCTTTGAAAGCTGGCTTCGCTTTCTTCCAAGGAGACTTGACTGTGACGAATGCCCAACTTCTTTTCTCATGAATCTTGACAAGATGTCCTTACCTCCAACCTTATCTATCCATAAAATCCTGTCACTCCGCAAGCACCTCAAAGGTCCTTTTAAGACTAAGTTCACTTTATCGGCTTCTTATCTTAAATAAAAAAAGTCATAAAACGTGTTCTTCTCTTATCACTATACCGCTCCGAAAATCTTTGTTTTGTAACGTCAATTTTCGCAAACGTAACGTAACTGACCCAGAAAGACTCAGTCGTGAAATGGGGTAAAATATTCCAGGGGTCGGGAGAAGGTAGTTAGAATCGGGAAACCCAAGGCTCAGATTGAGAAGCAGAGTCAACCTAAGTGGACTCAACACGGACGCTCGGTATCATCACAGCCCAGGCTCCAAGTAGGGTATGAGGAGGAGTGAGGACAATGTAACTTGGAAATAAAAGCGTTGGGAAAGGGTCTAACAAAGGAACTAGGGTTCCGCTCGGATGTCTCTAGCGGGGACAAAGAAGGAGGCGCTGGGATATCTCTAGCGCAAGGCGAAAGGTTCCGCTTGGATTGCTCTAGCGGGGAAAGACGAAGAGGCGCTGGGATTTCTCTAGCGCAGGGCGAAAGGTTCCGCTTGGATTACTCTAGCGGGCGAGAGGATAGAGGCGCTCGGATTTCTCTAGCGCAGGAAGAAAGGTTCCGCTTGGATCGCTCTAGCGGGGAAAGATGAAGAGGCGCTGGGATTTCTCTAGCGCAGGGCGAAAGGTTCCGCTTGGATTGCTCTAGCGGGCGAGAGGATAGAGGCGCTGGGATTTCTCTAGCGCAGGGCGAAAGTTCCGCTTGGATCGCTCTAGCGGGGAAAGACGAAGAGGCGCTGGGATTTCTCTAGCGCAAGGCGAAAGGTTCCGCTTGGATTTCTCTAGCGGGGAAAGACGAAGTGGCGGTTATCTTACCTAATAGTGGCGAAGCGTGGTCGGTCTCGGAGATCTTCCTGCGGTGGTCTCCCTGGAACGAATGAGAGCTGTGCTGGTGATCGGCTCCCTTATATAGCAGCCAGGTTGGCGCATGCGCAGAACCCCTAATACTGTCAGTCTGTTGCCAGCAGCGGTGCCGGCAACATCTCTCCGTAGGGTTATATGGTCTGCCTGTTCCAACCTGTTTGAATGGCGACGCTGCTGTTTCTGAATACTTGACCGTATTCTTTATTGCAGGGATGGAGTCGTTAGGGGTGCGTCGGCATAGGGAAAAAAGTGCCGACTTGTATAAAGCGGCGCTGCAGGACGTATGGGAGGTAGGAATTAGGTGGGCATGTAGGAGTGTTTAGGAGAGGGTCAGGTTTATGGGGAAAGACGCGGAAGGCGATAAGGTAACGGGAAGTTTCATCGGCGGCGCAGGGTAGGGTCAAGTGACGGAGGGGCCGGACTGATCGTGGGGAAAAATAGGACAGGGCTTATTGTAACGTCGGAAATCGAAGGACACAGGAATTATAAGAGGAAGTATGTATAGGACGACGCCGACTACCTGAAGGCGACGCCCAAAGCGGATTAGCAGGACACGAGGATAGGAAACGTATAATGGTAAGCGGAAACCTGGATAACCGCTAGGGTGCGGGCAAAGGTCAGGGTAAAAGAGGTACGTGGAACTAGGGCACGACGCAGGGGAAATTAGGACGACGCTGGTTGTTTACGGATAGGAGGGGAGTAGAGGAGATGTTTTAGGTGTAGCGGGAATAAGGATTTATTGGCGGAAAGAAAAACGAAGGGTGTAGGGCTAGACGTAGGGCCGTGGCAGGAGACGCTAAGATAAGATAAGTTAGGAACAACAGGACGTCGGTAATAGTGGAAGGCGGAAAAATAAAAAGGTCAAGGGCAATAAGGAAAACTGCACTTTGGTAAAACAGGGTTTCTATTAGAAAGGGTGAGTACGCTAAGATAAGATAAGTTAGGAACAACAGGAGCGGGCGGAAAATAAAAAGGTCACAGGGCAATAAGGGAAAAAACTGCACTTTGGGTAAACAGGGGTTTCTATTAGAAAGGGTGAGTATTAAGGACGGGGACAAATAAGGGTCGTTACAGTTTTATACCTCAGTTAATCTGAACATTAATTCAAAGTCTATAAGATATTCCACCTAACAGGAACAAGCTTCCAGACTCGGGCCGCTAAGTGCACCTTCACGTTAGCGACTAGAAGTTGTTGGATAGCTGTTGGAGATTTCAGACGTTAGAATTTCCCGGAGACCAGGTTCGTTGTAAGCCTCAAGAGGATTTTCTCCAACCTGTAGATTTTGACCCTAATTTGTGAGACATTATAGTTACTGAAGATTTTGTGTATTCTTAGGGTCTAGAATTTTAGCTTCTAATATTTTCTAAATTATTCAAACAAACCAGCTGAAATTAATCCTACTTTATAATTTCTGGCATCTTGGATAATTTGGTCTGTGAGTTCCTAATCTATAGAACCTTCATATCACAGTGTAGAAAGCTTTAAAAACGTAAGAACTCTCATTAACAAGCGGCCATAACATTTTGTATCGTATTTCCAAAGTTTTACCTTGGCGTTAATCAAAGATTCATAAGGTCTCTTTTAATTCATAGGTCTTTCATGGGAGTTTTTGTTTCAGCTAGTGCATGCAAACATCGCACTTATATGTGTGGAAAACATTATTTGACCCTTAATCTTTGACTATTTGGAACTTATCCTATACCAAGATCGGTCTAGGAGGTTTGGAAACTAATAAAAAAACTCATATAATATCAATTTTAAGTTGCTATTATAAACTTATTTTTGGCCATAATGCCAAGAAAAAAACCTAATAGTTTCAATATGTTAAGTAATTAAAAATATTGTAAGATGAACTTAGCCCGGCAACAGGAAAAAACCCCTCTCTTTTGTGACGCTAAATACGTTTCAAAACTTATAAATAAGGCGATAGTTTATAAAATATCATGTGAAAACTGGCTAGGAATATGGGAGAAGTACATCATATGCTAACTATCGCAAAGTGAAAAAAGTAAAGAATAATATCACAATATTAGACTGTATATGTGACGTTTTAAAATAGTCAAAAATTAAGAAAAGAAAAGAAATATGGATGCCTTTAGAGATAAACAAGTTATTGTCGTTATCAAAAATCTTCATTCCTTCGTTAAGATGTTCTTGAGGAGTTGTCCCAAAGTCTCAGTTGTACAGTTTGTGAAACATCAGCCCGTATCTATACAGAAAACTTGACATTAGTTACAAGTATTACAGAGTAAATTCTAGTTCAAATGATTCGTAATGTGGTTTGCATAATGAACATCAGCCCCTAGCTACATGGAAAGCTCAACCTTTGTTAGTTCAACGTAGTGTTTGCTCACATATAGAACAATGTGGTTTGTTTGTGAATATCATCCAGTAGCTACATAGAAAGCTCAACCTTTGTTAGTTCAACGTAGTGTTTGCTCACATATAGAACAATGTGGTTTGTTTGTGAATATCATCCAGTAGCTACATAGAAAGCTCAACCTTTGTTAGTTCAACGTAGTGTTTGCTCACATATAGAACAATGTGGTTTGTTTTGTGAACATCATCCAGTAGCTACATGGAAAGTTCAAACATTAGTTACAAAGCTAACCACATAACGTAGTGTGTGTATATGTGATAAATAATGTGGTTTGTTTACGAACATCAGCTCGTAGCCACACAGAAAGCTTGAGTTAAATGTCCTTTGTAATCTTTCTACACATTACGAGAGATAAATCCTTTACATTTAGTTCCACTTAAGTATATATATATATATATTATATATATATATATATATATATATATATATATATATATATACACATACACATTCTAACATTCTCTGAACGATACACAAAACATATATATATATATATATATATATATATATATATAGTATTATATATATATATGTATATATATATATATATCGAAATAATTATATATATATCGTTCAGAGAGTGTGAAATTTACTATAAGCAACATTTACTGTAATATAGAAATATATTTCAGATTACCGACCACATCAAAAGAGTTAACTCTGCTTGTATACCACCTCATTGTGAGTAAAATAAGATATACAAAAATGTAAATATATGGAAGGTTTAAAATTATTATTAGGTAACAGCTTAATATTTATAATTGCTGTGCCTTACAAAAATGTAGTAGGAGGTATACGAATTAAATATATACTATATCATGAAATTCAATAATAAAAATAGTGATAGCTGAAAAAAAGTTTATTTATTACTGAGTCTATAGTATATACATTTAAAACTAAACATAAAATAGATCCAGTGGAAAGAAGTCATGATAAGAATCGAAAGAACTATTTAAACCATATCGGAAGACCAGGTCTCATTACAAAAAGCACTGTCAGGTATTTATATGTAAAGAAATTTTTCTTTATTTTTATTTAAAGATCACGGACGAAACTTAGGAGTTTATATTGTTATATAAATTCTCATTGGAAGAAAAGGGATATGTCGGGGGTAATATTTAAGGTTTATGAGACGTAATTTTTTGGTGTGTTAAAAATTTGAGGAGGATATCTATGGAAGGGTGTTATCTTTAGTCCAATATTTGAACCCATCTTAGTGATACATCACTTGATTGTTCATAAAAAGGAAGGATTCAGAAGTGAGAATTTTTGATATTGTTGGTCTTTATCGTTAATTATTTGCTATGAATTATAAATACAAATTTCAATTTGCCATTAAGAAATCCCATACTTTTTCCCTGAATGTTCCGAAAAACATTTTAAATACTGCAATACTTTTAAGATTGTGTTAACTTGTAACAGAGATCAGTCCACGTTTCGACTGAAAAGTGTTTGCACCTCTAAACACATATTCAGTATTGATTTACAAATATTTAGTATCAGTCAAGTGTAAACATAGAGCTAATTACAGGAGCGTGAAATCAGTAAATAATCACAACAAAGGTAGCTCGACTGCCAGACATATTTAGGTTAATTTTCCTAATCTAAGTTTAATCTAATGTGTACAATTCTTTCCCATCCGGAAAATCCTCAGCTACAAATCAGAATAGTAGTCATCATTCCTCAGAATTACTGACGTGACTCAAAGATGACTCTGACCTATGATACGTGACTAACGATCAGCTGACATTTATACAATCATGACCACAATACTGAGGATCTTCTAGACGCTACGATCGATTGAACTACACATACAGTAAATTTCCATATTCGTTTGCAAATATTTAAAATAAATAAGGATTAGATATTTATGTTGTATGTCAAGCTAGGTAAAAGAAATACCTAAGTAAGATATTTCATACCTTATATACCTAATTTATAAATAAGTAAGGCAATTACTTATAAGTTTTAAAGTAAGTCGTTTTGTAACAATATAATGAAATATTTTATGTATAGCTTTCATGTATTATATCACAAATTAAATCTCTGTTATTGATTATTTAGTGTATAAAAGTGCGTAACGCGATTTAAATAAATTTTTCAACATATTCGGCTGTTTTTTTTCTATTTTTATAATCACCAACGTTTAATTACAATATAATTGCGTAATAAAGATAAATTGTTTGGATCTAAGTAACATCAAGCCATTGTATGAAATATTAAAGGAGAAAACCCATCTATATAAGACAAGAGTAGTGTCACTGTCAAGGAGATGACAGGTTCTATTTGGCTTCCTCTGATTCTCAAGCTAATAAAGTTGAAATTAACTCTCTCTGTCTTCTTTCCTCTGAATTATAAAAAATGTATCCGACTGATCTATACATTTCGACTAAATTATATTTATTAATTGGTAATCTTCCTATTCATTAAAACAACTCGTTGGAAATTATTATTACTACTATAAAGAAAAATTATTCTCAGAAGCACTTCACCTATTTATAGGAGGTTTAGATGTCAAAATGATGTAAAGGTTCGTTTTGAGCTTCTCCGTCACTCATATAAATAAAATTATCACTAGAGAACGTTTTAATGTATGTAAAAAATGTATATTACACTTATATAACTTTACTTACCTCATGATACGTATAATATATTAAAAGGAGGTGTGTTAAAGATAACAAGGTTCTTCCGGTCGGATGTCAACTTCCGGATAAGACTGGAAGTGGCATTTTCGTGTGTGTGTTTTTCATTACTTTTAAAACAACCTATGTTCTATTTTAAATACTTTTCACTGAATTAGCTCAGTTTGGTTCGGTACACAAATCTATTTTTAAGGAAGCCGTTACAATCAGTTACATTTTTGAAACGAAAAATATTACAGTTTGAGTGGAAACTAATGAATAGTAAGGAACACAAAAAGTATTATTTGTTTTTTTATAATATTTTAAACTAATGAAAACGTTGTTAATAGAGTTACAAATTCTCTTAGAAATATAATTTTAATTATAATTTTAGATGTTATTTGAATACATAAAACACTGGAGTTGAAATCAGCAATTTAAAACAAATATATTAAACAAAGTTTTTAAGCAAAAAGGGTGAAATCTTTTAATTCATTATATGTAATGCCTATTTAGTAATAATTCTTATGAATAGAGTTGTTGTATATATGTCACATTATACACATATCACTCATTGAATGTGTTTATAAAAATTGTAACTTATGAATAGAAAACCAGTAACTTGGTTTCATCCATTTTTATTTTGGATGTTTTCATCATAAATGCCATAACTAGTTATTAAGGTCGATTTATTTAAACAATTTTTTAATTGTGGCAATTTTATTATAATCTCAGATTTCAAAAACTTGATTGCGGATCTACGATAAAAAACGTAAACATTGGTTGCCTTAATCACAAAACCAACCTCCCCGTTTCTTTGCTGTCTTTGTTTAGGAAACTATAAAGGATCATGTCAATCACATTAAGGAGACTAAGTGTGACGCAATGTGGCAGAACTGAGGTCATAAATAGAATCCGAACATCAGTAACTCTGTCTCAAAACCTCCATCTTCATATAGTTAGTTGTATTGCTATAATATATAAATTTATTCAGATACACATAACTACTGTATTCATAGGTTTATTAATACTCAAGCACGTTCTCAAGGTAAAATTCTGGACGTTGTTCCTAACATTGCAATACATAGAATAGAAACAATCCTAATCAATTGAAAAAATTATAAAATATAGCAATGAAAAAATCAAACTTGTTAATCAAAATACATCGTTATATAAGATTGCTATAGTTATGCAAGAAGTTTGAGTTTAACAATAAATTTTTCACATTAGCTTGCCGTAGATGCATGAAGCAATATGATTTGCATCATGAAAGACTCACATATGTGACATTGTATGACAGAGCGATAACATAGGGCAGTGAAGCAGGGTCTATATGTTAGCTCTTGTGAGGTTTATGGCAACAGAACACATTAACTTCATGGCGTATTAAAATCCACTGGTTTCTCTATTTACTACACATATTCCTTTAAAATGTGTTTGAGAGTCACATCTGTGATACTGTATGACTGAGCAATAAAATAGGGCAGTAAAGCAGGGTCTTTATCGTGCTCTTTTGAGGTGTATGGCAACAGAACACATTAACTTCATGGCGTATTAACTTCCACTGGTTTCTCTAGTTATTACACACATTTCTCTAAATACTAAGATTGTTTGTAAGTTATAATGTTTTGTGCTTTCTAATTTTACAGTTATATTATTGATATTTTAAATAAAGAACTTTGGATTTTTTAAATTTATTAGGAATAATATTTATCTATTTATTGCTATGTTTAAGTAAGCAATCCTTGTGAGTAAGTATGCAATTATGTTTTATCGTATTACAAAGGCGTCTTTACCGAAATTTGTATGAACATTATACGTTAGGCATGGTTAAGGCAACCAATAAAACCAAAGGGGCGGAGCTCAAGGATCAATACTATCTTTGTCACAACTACACTTGACGCCTTATGGAACTTGGACAGTGACACACAATGGAATAATATAGCTGGCCTCCCAACAAGTACTATAAGGGATTTCCATAAGTAGAGTACTATAAGGAGACTTAGTAAACAATTCTGCTTCCATGAAAGGTTCACTCAACTTCCTTCGCTACCAAACACAGGAACTTACTTAGGAACTGTGCAGAATTTACTGTTGAAAATAACGAACCAGCAATCATGTTTAATATCCTGTGTGGCATGTATTAAAGTTATAAATCTACTGAATATTCTCTTAAATGAATACAGAGACCATCTAAATTTATTACTTCCTTAAAATGTAATGAAAACAAACACAAAAAAGACATTTCTCCACATTTAATCAAAGCCGGTATCCATCCGGCCAGTTGATTGTCTTGAGCAAATAGTCACTAAAACATTGCAGAGCTTTATTGTTGCCTGGAGGAGGCTACGTCAGCAGAGCTGTAGGTGGGTGGATCAGTTGATACTGTACAGCGCTTTGAGTTCTAGTCGTCCCTTCCATCTAGTAAATGTTATCGATTTATTCTGTTGAACTTCGTATGGATGCCTCATACAAGCCTATTGTCTGTATGAGATGTCTGGATTTAGTTGGTATTGTGACAGAGACAATTGTTCGTTTATCGTATGTACTAACAATAGGAATATTTTGACAACAAAAACTTTGTAAGGATTCTCTAAAAGACGTTTATTACGATCGAAAACCAATATAAAAAAACCATTAAAATCGATGAGTGCAAATCTTTAACCAATTGTTTGATGAGGAATACTATACTAAGTACACATTTTTGTTTTACTTCATAGAATAGAGGGTTTAAGACTTGTACAGCGCATATGCGTGTGGTAGGTATCATATTCGTTCGTAAAACCATACCCTCCTCGTTGAATCATCATTATTAACAGGAAAGAAGCAAAGAGCAATATCCGTATCTTTATTCCAAAAAATTAAGATTGTAACACGTACTCTAGTAATATGCGAAGGCAATCCCGGCAATTATAAAGACTGTGTAACGTGTATATATTCTGAATTGGGGGATAAATTCTGTATTATCTTATTATTATAAGCCAAACTACTATTACATCATGATTATGTTAGCTGAAAATGTAAGAACTTTTACTTTTGGATTCCTACACGCTGGAATGAACTATCTTAATTATGAATAAAATCATTTATCATGAATATTGGACAGAAACTCGAGTTACTGATAAACATTGTTTCACTCGCCAACTTAAGGCTCCAAAACACTGCTGCTTAACTGTAATCTAAGGTAAATTTATAGATTTAATTATTTTTCAGTGGTTAACGCCTAATTTAGGAGTGTTTGTAATATCATTTGAAGGAATAAGTCCACAAAGTCCCTTTTTTTCAGAAGTTAATAGCGTGTGAAGTTAACTGTAACTGTTAGTTCACAATATAACTTTGATTGTGTAATGAACCACATACGGTGACGTTGGAAAAACACACAAAAACGAACGCACAACAACGAATACATCACGTGTTATCGATGTAAACAATTGTAGATAAAGCATATCACGTAAGATTATACGTGACGACCACAGCGTGTAATACTCTACCATCCACGTACACAGTACGTAATGTGCCGGTTAACATCTACATGACAGATTACTGTTGTTACAACACAACCACATGAATATGGATTAACTGATAAAAAGATGTGTCTGTCTATCTTTCGTATGTATTGTTTACAGATGAAGTATTACTATAAAATATTAAATCAGGCTGCGATTAAATGTTATACTAGACTGTCCACGAGGTACCAGTGTTATCGTTATATTTCCAAAGTCACATCTGGCAGACAATAAACGTCATTCATCTACAATAAAACCAACCGTGTGAGAAGCGAACAACGAGCGAGAAACGCAGTTATTGTTAGTACGAGACCGTTAGAACTGCGTAACGCTTATAGGTTTTTGATTTCTTATTTATAAAACATCAGCCATAAATTACCCTTAATCGTTATTTAAGACATGATCAGTGTAAAATGAGTAATAGTTTCAAACCTCATACGGCATCTTTTGTCTCTAAAGCAAAGGCCCCAACACACACGGCCCATACAACTTTTCATGGTTATAAAGAGTGCCACACCATTAAAATACAGAATACTAGCAAGTATTTAATTAAATAACTGTCTATGAATGTGGATACAAACTATCGTTTTAATTCCGTACCAGGTTCTGAGAAGTTGCTCTTTAACCTATTAAAATATTTGAGTACAAACATTACTCAAAGTATATTATTACTAAAATTATATTATATTACTACAAAGTATATTATTACTACAATAATTAATTACTGTATTAACCGACAATTGTAGCAATTTAAGAGGTAACATTTATGTTAGGCGAGAAAGTTCATTTCCATCATCTGCTTAATATTGAGTTGTTATGATCTAAAGATTTAGGCGTAATATACATTGTCTCTTCAATTTACCAATATTATTCAGAATATGTCTTTGTGGGCTAATCAAAGCAATATTGGCTTACAAAGCTTTCATTGACAGATATCGTGTTCTAAATTATTTGTATCTCTGGGGCGTTACACTTTAACTGATTTAGTGTAACTTTGAAAAGATTTTCTACTTCCTCCAATATTCCAAAAGAAATTACCGTGATTTAGTGCTGTAAAAGCAAAATAAATTAATAAACGAAAATGTTTATAAAATTTTTCGAGAGGAAATTTTCTTCACATACTTGATTTCATTTCCGATATAATGACTGTAAAGAGTACCAGTCACCAGCACAACTTCGTTTCATATGAGAGCTTTATACAACAATGAATGAATATAGCTTATAAGATTGACCACAAATGTTGAAGACTGAAACTTTGCTAAGGACGAACTTGTCTGTAGAGACCTTGCTATACTAAATTTTACGTGTACAACAAAAATGTATGTCATAATAACTCATACTGTAGTATTATAACATTACATTTTATGTAATAATAACTTACAGTGTAGTATTATAACATCACATATTATTGCAGTGACACAATGGTGTGTTTGGTATTAATTCACATATTGGTATTATTTATCAACTGGTAGAATTATTCCTGAAGTTAGCAGTTTAATAATCTGCAACGAACAATCTCTGGTTTTATCTTCCGAACAAGTCGACAATTATAAATCCTCTTCCACTTACAAACAACGCTATTTCAGACAACGGCCGTTCTTAATAGGGAAACAATACTAATTTTCGATCTCTTTAATTCATGAAATACAGTCGTTTAGATATTTGTTTTCATCATTTCTTTTTATTTCATAAATCTAATTTAACTCTTATCTTTTTGGCTTTATTCAAACCAATAACACTACAGCAATTACATTTTAATTTCAAAAGTGGTTTAAAAACTTCTCTGTCGCTATTTATTTTCACGGTGCCTGGTTCCTAACATGAGGACATGTAAGGAAAACTAACAAACCACTTTTATAATTATACTAACAGCTGTTGAGACCATTCGCGTCAAAATAGAATAATTATACTTTTATTTAGTTACCAGAATTGATTATTTTTATTGCTAAACCAATCTAGTAATATAGTAATTTTCATTCCACACACACACACGCGCTCGCGTCTATGTGTAAAATATATAAATATGTATATAAAATAAATAAATATATACATATATAAAAGAAAAACGTTTAGAGTTATACCCAAAAACGACTTGTTAAACCTACCATTGCAATAGTTTACTCACCAAGTATTTGTATCTAATGTATAATGAAAGTGATCTCTTTTCGATTCTTATTTACGTGAGTAAAATCATTTTTTAAATCTTAATTTTAAAACTTTGTCTTAAGATAAATTTCATTTATTTTTTGTATTATATTTGATGGAATTAGCCGTTGGCCTATTTACAAGTCTTTCATATCAGACTTTGTTGTAATAATTAATGTACGAAGTATATCTCTTGCCAGGCCTGAATTAAACTTGTACTAGTAATAAACTTGTATTAAACTACGCAAAATATTGTGTAGGTTTAAATAAAACTTACCCATAAATGTTATAAGTTTTAAATCCAAGGAACAACTGATACAATAGGCGGATAAACCCCAAGGTTATCTCGCTGGTGTTTACACTCTGAAATTGTATATTAGCTGTCTTTAGTCATGATTAGTACAATTATCTTCAGAAAGTGGTAAAAGTTGTAATAGTGTATAACATCAGTTTATAGAAATATTATACATTCTTTACTTTATTTATGAAGTCACAAATTGACTATAGGAGACCAGCGAAGCACAGAAGTAGACCAGGACGCTACGAGCTCAGCCTGCAACAGTGAAACACAAAACGTTAAATAGATGATATCGTAAGAGTTTTTAACACCAACAAACTCTTACAAACTCTTTAGATGTAACGGACATGAAGGATTTAAGCTACAGTTAACGTAGCCTACACAGAACATAGTTACAAAAGCATCGTATCATACAAAGACTATAAGAGAAGTGTCTGGAATAATTAAATAAGAAAATAACTTGAAAGAAGAACACAGTGGTTATCGATGTTATTTTTTATTTTAAACTTAACATTTTCTAAGTATTTTATATAACAGCATAAATAATGCGCTAAAGACAATGAGAAAATAAAATACTTTTCGGCAAGGGTACAGGGTGAGATAGATTTCGAGTTGTTGATTACTTACTATTTTCTTTAGTTTAGCGTATGATGTAATAATTGGTTACTTACCAATGTATAGTAAAATAATTCCATGTATCTGTCTTGCATATAAATTGGTTCTATTGCTCTAACCACAATGAACTTATTCAAATTCATTGTTTATTTTTCAAGTATTTTTATATAGAGGATCATGTCATTCGTGTAATGGTCTTCTTCCAATTCTAGATCAATGTTTTTAGCTTATTTACACGAACGAAAACCAATACTGGACTAATTAAAAACTCTTGAGTAATACTTTGATAATTATTTAAAGGTATTAACAGTCAAAATTATTATAAATAATCTGATACAATTTTTATTTTGCCTGTATTTAATGATTGAAATGTTATTATTAAAAGGGGAAAAAGTTTCATTCCAATAGATCTAAAGATAAGAAATCCAGTTTGAAAAGACATCTGACATTCAAAAGCGATATTGTCTAGCTAACAATTGACGACGCCATTGCGACACTATTCCAGCACAAGCTCATCGTTAACTACCTGTCTTTGTGTGTTGTAGAGGAGTAGTTACTAATGAGATTCTTACATCCGTCATAATTAAACCTGCTTATTTATATGAAATACACATGTATCAAATTAGTCAGGAGTAACATTCGATTTAAAAAAATAATTAAATACGTCAATTGCTTTTAACAATTTCATTATTTTAGAACCATTTCTAAATGATTATAGATAAAACTACTTTTATTATATTTAGATTAGCACATCTTAGATATATTTTAATACATATCTCAATAATGAATCAATGGAATTAGTGGAAAGAGATAGTGAGTTTAACTAGCAATTTAAACATTAGTTACTCATAGCACAAGATTCTCAGTATATGTAAGACAAAATGAATACCTTGTTTTTTACTACGTTGTTTGCACTCAACAAACAATAGGAGCTTAGAAAAAGTAATACCATATGAGTAATTAATTACAAAATATATTACGAATACAAACTTTCAACAATGTTTATTTCCTACGTAACGTAGCTATGGTAGAAAAGGCCAATTAAATAAAAAATGTGTAGTTCAGCTCGAATTCATTTTTCTCTTAGCGCAGTGTCTGAAATCTGACGATATTACAGACTTTACTCCTGTAATCTGAAGTCAATGTCTAAATATATCCAAAAACTCGGCGACGAAGAAGCTCAAACGAATTCTTTGCATTGTTTCTACATAAGAGACACCTAGACTTCGTTATATGAGCAACTCAAAGTGCAATCAATTACATTTTGTTTAGTCATTTAAGAAATTAACCCAAAAATAACAACCACTTTAATACTCGAGACGTAAACCACATTATGATTTTTAAATTTTTGTTAATATATATAACAAACCAGAGTGTTATATATATTACGCCTTATGCCGCCTTATATTACGCCAGAGTGTTGTTACGCCGCCTTATGAGAGCTTAATGTACACTGAAGAATGCCGAAACACGTGTATGAAAAATTAATGTTTTCAAAGGGTTTTAGTTGACAGTTTACTATACTCAATCTTTATAATATTCAACTTGCAACAATATATCTCCACTTTCCTACATAAATAAAAGGAACAAAATGAGAAATAATACAATATAATTTATGTTTCAATTGTAGAATTTTGTTATTGACCAGAATTCATCGTAATTCCCGTATTTTATATTTTATTAGGGAATCGAACACTGCAACGTATTGTGCAATCTACTTATGGATAACATGAACAGCCATCGTGTAGTTTGATAGATTTAACAGTAATTTATTTAAGGTCACTCGACCAGTTACGTAAAGAAAGATTTCTGCTGTAAAATTTTGGTATTGGTTAATAACCATAAGTTAACAGCCAAACAACCAATAGCAGCTAATGATGTTCAGCACTTTTACCAATAATGGTAGGTTTTAAAACAATTTTTGAAACCTCCGGTAAGGCCCATTATCGAGTCAAGATAAATAAATCTAAAATATTTTTACAGCACTAGCCGAATATGAAATCCTATGTGATATGAAGTATTATAACAGCCAGTGCCATCTCTCGCGCTTGGAGGGAATTTTCAGTTGTGTTACTCTTGGGACTTTGTAATTATTGATGGGCGTCAAGTTACACAGTTTATTCCATTTTTTGTTTTGTTAGCATATATTTCCACCATTTATGTAAGGTAACAGTCAAAGAAAAACTCGATTTGTAAAATCTTTTAGCGGGGTGTAGTATTTTGTTGTGAACAAGCGGCTTATTTTTACAGTATTTGTGTAGTCAATTGTAATATAATAAATGCTTAGCAGTTTTAGTTTAAAACAAAAAAAAATTATAATTTTACTGCATGAGACAGAACATTCTCTCTATTCTTGAACACACATGCAATAACCGTCGACACTATACCGGTATTTTTCAATACATGATGGTCTCATAGTTCGGAATTAAAAGGGCAAACAAAGAAGTTTTCTATTTTACCACGCATCTTTTACGACTATTTTCCTAAAAAGTCCTATTTAAACAGGATACGTTAATGTGTAAGGACTGCTGAGCTCCACTAACTGTGAGCCTACTCCATACCTAGAGAGTCACGTACTCTTGTTGTTATAAAATGTTCCTAACTTAGCATCACTGAAGTAGCCTGTGTGTATTATAAGTTATTTGTTCTTTACTGAGGTCACACGCAATATTTTCTGTTAATCCTTTATGTTATTTAAATTTTAGTAGATAATATAAAAGTTGATGTACAAAACTTACTACCTCAGGCCAGATCTCGCATTTACTGGACGAGAATGCAACCATTACACAACAGAATCTTACTTTCGTACATCAATTAATTTGTATTTCACGGACGAGAAGGAAGAGTGTTCTACAAGTCTATCCTGTTTCTACTTGAGTCAGTATTGTATAATATATTACTGAAACTTTAAATGCTGTCCGTTAAACAAAGATTTAACTGCTGTCCTTGAACATAAAGTAGCAAGCACAATACAGAAATACAAATAAAATAAATCAGAAATATTGAGATCTAAAGTACCTCCTCACCAATCCAAAATCTCCCATACGAATGACCTTCCCGAAACCCACAAAACCAGCATCATTCTCAGGCCAATAATTATGATGTATATTCACATTGTAGAGAATTGCCATTTGGAAATTTTAACAAAACTGTAAAGAATTTATGTTTTACAACATTAATAGAGTCTTCTGAGTTTTTGGAGAGGAATTGAAACTTTCTAGAGTTGAGGTAGGTTAGTTAGTTTTATATTGAAGTTATTTTACAAATGCAACATTTTCAGAAATTCTACGAATAAGTGAGCGTACTCATTTTGAGCCAGAGGATAAAATTTACCTTTAAGATGTAACAATATCAAAAAGATCTTCATTGTCTCCTACATGCATCAACATATTTAACATTAATTCAAGCAAAATCCTTAGATTCAGTTTTGTACCAGTCTTCTTAGTGGAGATATGTAATTTATACCTTTCTCAATTTTCTTCGTGGAGATACAAACTGGATGATTTTTGGCCCACATTATTCTATTTATTGTCTATCTATTTTGTTTTTGTCTATTTATTTATCTTGTTGATATGTATTTATTGTATTTTGTGTTTTTTTTATTTTGTTGTTTATTTATTTGATTTATTTGTTGTCTATTTATTATCTATTTATTTTGGTCATCAAAGCAGAAATCCAGAAATAGTTTTCTTTTTTATGTAAGAAATAGGGATGTCCATAACATATATAAGGGAAATAATGAAAAATCTGTCAAATAAGTTGCTTGTTATTAGATACAGCAAAGAATGCTTAGATAACGATGAATTTAAATGAGGAAATGATGAAAGGTCGAATTGTGTTGTATACAGAAATGGATACCTTTAGTGAGTGATAAAACAAAATAGAATACTTAAGCAGAGCTGCTAATATATGAAGCTAGCCGAGCTAAAAAGGTTAAAAAACTCTCAATTGAGTGCTAATTGAAGTTTTTTAAGGATACATTTTCAGGGAGTTGTAAAGTTGGTAATTATACCGAAAATGTATTGTATTCATCTTACAATATTACAAAACTGCATGATACTAGTAAATCATATCCCCCAGAGTAAGCTAAATCATTATTACAGCTATAATTGCTTCTCTTACATTCACGTACTAAACTGCTATACTACCATATATAAATATATACAAGTAAAATCATCCAAATGACAAACTATGTTCCCGAGGGCCATTATTAAATATTACAAAACTGCATGATACTAGTAAATCATATCAAAGAGTAAGCTAAATCATTAAGCTAGAATTGACTCTCTTACATTCATGTACTAACTTTTAAGACTGTTTACCCTGCCATTGTATATAATAAACGGACATGTGTGTGTTCTCAGAGTAAGTAGCACAGCAACAAGTTTGTTCTGGACATTTGTGTGTTCACAGTGTAAGTAGCAGAATCTCAAGGGTGTTATGGACATGCGTGTCTTTACAAAGAAAGTAGCACAATAACAAGTTTGTTCTGAACATGTGCATGTTCACAGAGTAAGTAGCAGAACCTCAAGGGTGTTATGGACATGCGTGTCTTTGCAAAGGAAGTAGCACAATAACAAGTTTGTTCTGAACATGTGTATGTTCACAGAGTAAGTAGCAGAACCTCAAGGATGTTATGGACATGCGTGTCTTTGCAAAGGAAGTAGCACAATAACAAGTTTGTTCTGAACATGTATATGTTCACAGTGTAAGTAGCAGAACCTCAAGGATGTTATGGACATGCGTGTCTTTGCAAAGGAAGTAGCACAATAACAAGTTTGTTCTGAACATGTGTATGTTCACAGAGTAAGTAGCAGAACCTCAAGGATGTTATGGACATGCGTTGTCTTTGCAAAGGAAGTAGCACAATAACAAGTTTGTTCTGAACATGTGTATGTTCACAGTGTAAGTAGCAGAACCTCAAAGGTGTTATGGACATGCGTGTCTTTGCAAAGGAAGTAGCACAATAACAAGTTTGTTCTGAACATGTGTATGTTCACAGTGTAAGTAGCAAAACCTCAAAGGTGTTATGGACATGCGTGTCTTTACAAAGGAAGTAGCACAATAACATGTTTGTTCTGAACATGTGTGTGTTCACAGAGTATAAGTAGCAGAACCTCAAGTGTGTTATTGACATGCGTGTCTTAACTGAGTACGTAGCACAACAATAAGTTTGCTCTGGACTTGTGCGTGTTCATAGAGTAAGTAGCATAACCACAAGTTTTTTTCCTAGCATGCGTGATTCACAGATCAGATAGCACAAACTGAAGATTGTTCTGACCATATCCATGTTCGCAGAGTTGTGTGAACTAACTTGGCGTTGTGAAACATACTTTTTGATCACAGTTTGAATCGTGTTTTATTAAAAAGTTTGACTATGATTGAATGACTCATCCTTTTTGAAATAAAATAACTGTTATCTCTAAACAAACATTTGAAGAGGAATTTCGTCAACAATAAAACAGACAATAAGTCACTTTTCAGATGGAAAACGACTTTACCCCTCTGATAAATATTCAATGCTATTTATCAATTCAAGGTAAAATAGCCTTATATTTTGAAGGATTGTCGAATAAAATTAATTTCTTCAATAAATTTGTTACGATCTGAGAAAGTCCTACAATATTTTATTTGAAGTCAGTGTAATGTTTCAATATCAATATAGATTATTATACCTATAGGAAATGGGTAATACGATATTATCTCTTACCAGTTAAGGCATCATAATAATTGTATTGTAATCGTAAAGTTACATTTTGTATCAATTCTTGTTTAAATTGTTGAATATTAAGATTTAAACTTTTTTGATAAATTTATCAAAATTATAAATTTGATTGATTTACCCCTTTTAATAATTTTACTAATGTTAAAATCATTTAATTACATTTGAAATAAACTTTAATTGGATACGTGCTGTGAAATAATCCTTCAAGATAGATGTAAAATAATCAGACTCCTACTATAAATGAATTACATCTTCAAGTTCTTCCATTAAAAGTTAATTGTCTCTCTTTGTTGGCTACATGCAAATATTCCCAGCCGCGTTTTGCAGAAAGAATGGAATATAGATGTGATTATGACAGTCGAGACAGTTGTGCTGGAAACTGTTTTTCCTACACTTATATTATTCTTATAGAAAGACATAAATTTCATCAATTCATTGTTTTATTTAATGTAAGGATATATGTCTTAAAACGTTATATTAACTTATTTATTAATATCGGGTTTCTCATTTATTTATATGGGAATAAAACCAAATAAAACTGGGATTATACCTATTGCTTTGTTTCAGTCAATTCTTCAATGAGCTCAGTAGTGGCCTATAGTTATGATTACGTCAAATAAATCATTTATCAATGTAAAAACGTAGTATTAATATATGTTAAATAAGCAGCTATGTCATAATAATAAAAATGTTCACATAGTAAAACAGGTAGGAAATAAAAGGTTAACAAACCTAAAACCAATTGAAGGCAATACTACATATTTATAATAATTCAGAACACACAATAATATTAATATACGCAAATGTTCTATAAAATAAGAGCGATTATGGACAGGAAAATAAATAAATAATTGTGGTAGATAAGTAAATAAAACACCATAAAATAAACACATAGGTTAATATTAATATACCGTCGTTTTATCTTTAAATTTTTGAATTAAAGAAAATTCGTTCAGTAGATCAAAAATTAATTCAGTAATCATATTGCTAAGGTATTATGTGTAATTATCAAAAATATGTGCTGCCTCCATCTTAAAATGTTAAAAATCCGAAATATCGTTAACTATATTGTAGTTTCTTCAGCACAATCAGAAAATTAGATTCTTATCCTACGTTGTTACGTTTAGTTATCAAACTCAAGATACATTATTTTTCAATGTTAATGTTACATTGAGTGTATTAACATGTTAATGGTTTAAAATATTATAAACACAAAACGCTTTAAAAACAACTGTTTAGTACACCATATGAGTTCAGGAGATCAAAAGTATGGTTGCGGTGCTTTTCTTGCTCTTAGGTGATATACTCATTAAATTATTCATTTATAAAAAGATAGATACGTAATATTCCAATATTCAGACTCGATAACGTCCAGCTAAACGTTGAAACAGGCCATCATTACCGACATAATGAAGAAAGTTTGCAGACCTGGGCAGTGGTTGACGCTTCACTCTACACGCTAGATGTCCTGATATCAGTGAACTCTGGAATAACATGGGGAAGAATAACACGAAAAACAGCTAGCTGATAAAGTAGGAAACATGTGGATATTATGGATTATTTGTGGAAGCTTTAGCCAGTGAAAATTTAGACGTAAGGACATTTGCTACAATACACAGAAGGCAGTAACAGTGAACAATTTATTAAAGAAACAGGAACGATGGAACAAGGAATGGATAGAAGAAGTGCTCCCCTGTTTTATACTCACATTAACAGCGGAATTTTTATGTTTAAGAAAACATGAATAATTTTTAAACACTCCGTTTTAGCAATATAAAATATCGTGGTGTTTCATCAATGATTTAACAAATGTATTAATGTTAAACAAAGATTGTCATATTTTTACTTAAATTGAAATAAAACTGTTTCGTTGATATGAAGGAAAATTTTTTATCAAAAATGTAATCTATAACATTGTGCAGTTAATGTTTGATTGTATAGTTAGTAACTAATATAGTGGGCACACTGACCTGGAAGAATGGAGGCATAGTACAGAGCACAATTGTAGGCTCCGTATACTTGCCATATGATGCCAGGGAACCCCCTCCATCAATGCTCCTGGTGGAAGAAGCACAAGCCAGACATCAACAACTACTTTTAGGTTGTGACGCGCCAATGCCCATCAATCTGCTGGATGGGGCAGCACCAACACTAACCCTAGAGGTGAGGCACTTTTACAATTTCTTCTAAGTAGGGATCTATTTATATGTAATAATGGTAACCGCCCTACTTTCGTAACACGAATTAGACAGGAAGTTATTGATATAACAATCTGCACACAAGGTATACTTGGAATGGTTGATAATTGGCACGTAAACGAAGAGGCCTCATTATCAGATCACAGGTACATCCGCTTTAACTTGCAAGATGAAGCTGCAGAGGTCCTCTATCGCAATCCCAGGAGGACTGACTGGTTGGGATATAAGTCTGACCTTCAGTCACAGTTGGGATCGGTAGGCGGAAGGGTGCGATGCTTCACAGACATAGATCAGATAGCTTCTGACCTGCAGAATGCTATAATCAATAGCTTCCACGACAATTGTCCCATTGCGACGGGGGAAGAGTCGAACCAATACTAAGTGGTGGACTGCGGACCTCGCTCGCAAAAGGGCTAATGTTAGGAAGCTGCACAATCAATGCAAAAGGAGCCGTATCTGGGAGCCCTATCATAGAGCTCTAACAGAATACAGCCTAGCAATCAAAAAGGCAAAACAAAATTCCTGGAGGCAGTTTACACAGGAGGTAAATGAATTAAGCGCGGCAGCTAGACTGCAACGTTTACCTCAGGTCCAACCAGTCACTTGGGATCTTTAAGGTCCCAGGGTGGTCAATACACTTCAGGGTCTAGTGACAGCCACAAACTTCTCCTTGAGACTCACTTCCCTGATTGCATCTTTGAGAATGACGACACTGGAACGTCTGGTAACCATGAGGCAGGCTCTTGGCCAAGAGCAGATCGTGGTAGCTGGGCCATTGCCAGAAGGATTGTCACTCTGTCTAAAGCCAAATGGGCAACTTCTAAATTTGCCCCTTTCAAATCTGCAGGAGGGGATGGAGTCTTTCCGGCCCTCCTTCAGCAAGGGCCGGAGAATCTCCTCACTCTTCTATGTGAACTATATAGGGCGAGCCTAGCTTATGGGTACATACCACAAGTCTGGCGTCTCAACAGGGTGGTCTTTATCCCTAAAAAGGGAGAGCGGACTATTCTGTCCCTAAATCTTTTCGTCCCATCAGTTTATCTACGTTTCTACTGAAAACATTAGAAAGACTGGTGGAGAGGCACCTGAGAAAATGAGTTCTCTCAGACACTCCCCTTCATCGCAACCAACATGCATACCAGCAAGGCAAATCCTGTGAATCAGCACTGCACCAACTAGTCAGTAGGATTGAGGATAGCCTGTCCGCCAAGGAATTGGCATTGTGCACCTTCATAGACATTGAAGGAGCTTTTTACAATGCTAAATTCACTGCGATGGTAAGTGGAGCACAGCGACGTGGCCTCGAGCCAGCTCTGTGCCGGTGGCTTAGGGCCATGCTGTGCTCCAGACGGATCAGGGCCGATCTCAATGAAGAATCGCTTGTGATCGCACCCACAAGGGGATGCCCTCAAGGAGGCATCCTGTCACCTCTACTGTGGAATCTAGTATTAGATGGTCTACTTGAGGACCTTACTAACAATGGAATCTATGTCCAAGGATATGCAGACGACATAGTCCTTATGGTACAGGGAAAACATACAAATGTTGTTGCTGATATCATGAATACCAACCTTCAACATGTACACAACTGGTGTCATGGAGAGGGACTGAAAGTAAATCCCTCTAAGACAGTAGTTGTACCATTCACTAGGAAAAAGAATATAGAGTCTCTTTCCAGGCTGAAACTCGCATCCACACAGCTTGAGTGGTCAAAGACAGTCAAATATTTAGGACTGACTCTAGACCATAAGCTTACGTGGAATGATCATCTTAACAATATCCTGCACAAAGCAAAGTGGGCGCTCATGACGTCCAGGAGACTTGCAGAAATCTCATGGGGCATAAAACCCCATATAGCACTATGGCTTTACAAAGCAGTTGTAAGGCCTCAAATCACTTATGGTTCATTAGTCTGGTGACAAAGGTGAATCAGGTTACTGCTAAAGCCAAGCTTGAAAGCTTACAAAAAACTTGGCACAATCTTTGCAACCGGAGCATTTAGGAGCAGTGCCTCAGCGACCCTCGAGGTGGCTTTAGGACTTCCGCCTCTTGATGTCTACATAAAAGCTGAAGCGCGCAAGTCAGCTTACCGGCTGATGGTTGCTGACTTGTGGAGGATTGGCACGTCTAAAACGGGCCACGGCACCATCACTGAAGCTGTAAACCCAAACGCTATTCTCGAAATGGTCTCAGACATAATGAGAACGGAGTTCGTATTCAATAAGCCATTCTCTGTTGACTTCTACTCCAGAGATGAGTGGAAATCGCAAGCTAACATCCCAAAAATAAGAAAGAGCTTTGTCTGGTACACGGATGGCTCCGCTTATTAAGGGCAGAACCGGATATGGAGTGTTTAGTCAATCCCCTAGAACTGGCATTTGCGGCAGTTTGGGACGGAACTGCTCCATATTTCAAGCCGAAATCTATGGTATCCTGGCCTGCGCCAACCTAGGCCTCACCAGAGGGTACCAAGGAAAGAACATCTGCATAATGTCAGACAGTCAGGCAGCTCTTAAAGCTCTTGACTCCAACAGCATTTCATCCAAGCTTGTGTGGGAGTGCTTCAACACTCTCTGCAAGCTTGGATCACGCAACTTTGTACGTCATGGTTGGGTACCGGGCCATACAGGCATAGGTGGCAACGAATGCGCTGACAGGCTTGCCAAAAGCGGAGCAAGCATGCCATACACTGGTCCAGAACCGAGTTGTGGTATAAGCAAGTCAGCTGCTTACCAAAGTATAAACAAATGGTCCAGGAAGACACACCGCTTGCGGTGGCAGAGTCACCAAGGACA
Source organism: Homalodisca vitripennis (assembly GCF_021130785.1). Lineage (NCBI taxonomy): Eukaryota > Metazoa > Arthropoda > Insecta > Hemiptera > Cicadellidae > Homalodisca > Homalodisca vitripennis. Next base: position 327,320 of record NW_025776131.1, read on the forward strand.
AGCACTCGGCAAAAGACTGCTTAATGACTCTAGCTCCGGCTTCACTAGATGGCTGATGGGGCTGGGCAGGGATCAGGTTAAGCAAGTGATTGCCTTGATCACTGGACACGGCCACTTCAGGAAGCACCTAAACACTCTAGGTTTACGAAATGAGGACTCGGAGTGTAGACTCTGCAATAAGTCTGAAGAGACTGCAAAACACATGATACTGGACTGTGAGAGACTGCGAGCAAGGAGGAGGGCTCTTTTCGGTGATAAACAACCAGGCGACGAACCAGATGCTAGTATCGGGGAAAAGCTTCTTAGCCTAATTAAGGGGAAACTAAGTTGAGAGAATATAGCCTGGTGGTGGAAATCGGTTGTCCATCGCGTCCACCAGTGTATGAAATGCAGAGTATATTTCATGACCAAGAGAACTGACTTGAGGAAATTCTTGATAGACGGAATTTTATATGGATGAAACTGAACTGTGTGCTATTAAACGAAGTAGTAAAGGAAATTTTAAAATTGTATGGCAGATATAGGGCAGGAAAATATCGAAAGAAATACAATATAAACAAAAGGAAAAGTGTGAAGTTACTAAATAAATAATTGATAAAAAAAATTAAAACACAGGATGAAGGAAAAAGTTAAAAAAGTACGATACTCTAATGATGACCTAAGATGAAGTTCCATAATGAGGGGAGGAAAACGCTTAGAGTAGTTAAGAAATGTACTAAAACATGAGAAAAGAATGATTAAAAATAAATGATTAAATCAAAAGGCCGGGAATTTTATTTAAAACTTAAAAAAGGAGAAGTGGTAAGTTGAGTCTCTTCCCTCTACTATCATTATTGGCAATAAAAGTTTAATAGGATTCCATCGGAACAGATTGCAATAAACTTCAATCTTGTCACATTCGTTGGGAAGAAATAACACAGTTTCTTATATTCAGCTATTCACTCCTATATGAAATATTAATTAGCCTCACTATTCTAAAGTATAAAATCTTTAAGACTGTAAACATCTAAGGCTACCACGTTTATATAAAGACTATTTTATTTCAAAATGTTGAGATGTCATCCAGCATACAAAGCAGTTTAACCAGAGTAACCGCTGATACAAGTGTAATAGATCGCAAGCATTTATCTGACAGAGTTAATGCCACTGGATTTTACAAGAGCATTCGATACTGTCAACCATAAACTTTTACTACCAGTATTAGAGTCATATAATTTTATTTGAGGCAGTTACATGCTTTAGTGCCTCCCTGAGTGGTCAGAATCAGAGGGTAAACATGGCTGATTGTAAATTTAGTAGTGAATAGTATCACCTAATTCTACTTATTTTTACATATGTACATTTAAATATGTGGTTTCATATATTAAAAATACGGTTTTCTATTTATATTAACATAACAGAGGACTTCATAATGTTCTAGGAGCCCATAGCTAATATGAATTGTGTAAGCACACAACCTAGCTTTTCGTGAAATTGATGGAAGAATATTCCCTAATAATATAGTAAATGTATTGAGCATAATATTAATTTAAGTTTTTCTTGTTAAGTAAATATAATATTATGACTTTTATAAATTCATAATACAGTTTAAATACTAGTTTGACATCATGTTAGCTACATGGAGTAATATATACCCTTACAAATTAGATTAGACAAACCCTTTATTTGGTAGTTTTACATTTAAGGCATAAGTAAGGCAATTATCCGCCTATAACTGAAATATATTATAGATTTTCTTCATTATATTTTGTATTTACCTGTTATAGCTAAAATGATATTCTGTATGCTATCATTTATTTACTGTATTGTGATGTTATTTTCAATTCTGAAGACCATCAATTACCGTAACGTTACGATAAAAAGGGTCGTTGCTCTACGGAACAAAAACTCTACTTCTATGTAGTATTTTTAACCTTAAAACCTCCCTAAAAAGTGGTAAAAACAAAAATGAGCATTTCTGGAGAAATAAAAAGTACATAATTGATTTTGGTCTTTTCTTTCAGTACTTTAATAAGTAGAAAGTATATATATATATATATATATATATATATATATATATATATATATATATATATATATCTTTCATATAAATTATGAAATTGTTTAAGACTTTCACTGGCATTTAAATGATAAATTGAACTCTGTATGGGCTCGAATATAGGCATACCTTGTACAGTTCAAACGTATCATTTAGGATGGATGTTTTACCTTACAACATCAACAACGAAACAACTTATATTATGGCAGTCCTAGCTTGAAGGTCAAAAAATTATTTATTATGCAGCCATCTAAGAAACGTAAAGTAACAGATAGTATTGTAACATAGTTTTAGCTGCCCCTACAAACAGAAACGAAGACCACGGATATTGTATTCTCAAATTAGAATTTTTGTGATGAATTTTAGAATGATTGGTGTAATTTTTAAATTAAATTTAGTGGTACGTTTTATTTTAGCAAACCTTGAGTTTCTTAAAGGATATAAAAGATTACAAAATGCTTTTGAAACATTTACTGTAACAAGGAGTGGTACTCGAGTAGTTAGCAATGGATTAGTATAAGTAGCTCTGTTTCATTTAGGAAGGCTCACAGGTTACATTTACTGTAACAGGGAGTGGTACTCGAGTAGTTAGCAATGGATTAGTATAAGTAGCTCTGTTTCACGTAGGAAGGCTCACAGTCAACATCTACTGTAACAGGGAGTGGTACTCGAGTAGTTAGCAAAGGATTAGTATAAGTAGCTCTGTTTCATTAAGGAAGGCTCACAGTCAACATCTACTGTAACAGGGAGTGGTACTCGAGTAGTTAGCAATGGATTAGTATAAGTAGCTCTGTTTCATTAAGGAAGGCTCACAGTCAACATCTACTGTAACAGGGAGTGGTACTCGAGTAGTTAGCAAAGGATTAGTATAAGTAGCTCTGTTTCATTAAGGAAGGCTCACCGTCAACATCTACTGTAACAGGGAGTGGTACTCGAGTAGTTAGCAAAGGATTAGTATAAGTAGCTCTGTTTCATTAAGGAAGGCTCACAGTCAACATCTACTGTAACAGGGAGTGGTACTCGAGTAGTTAGCAATGGATTAGTATAAGTAGCTCTGTTTCATTTAGGAAGGCTCACAGTCAACATCTACTGTAACAGGGAGTGGTACTCGAGTAGCGAGTAGTTAGCAAAGGATTAGTATAAGTAGCTCTGTTTCACGTAGGAAGACTCACAATTAACATTTAATGTACAGGACTCAATTACTCTTTCATCGCTAATTATATACTTCGTTTTCAGGTATTATGAATTGGTCTAATTTAAAACGTTTTTATCTCTTTAATGAACAGACTTCATTCCTTTTGTAATACATCTGTTTATAAAATAATGTGAGGTACCAAATTTACAGGTATGTTTAATCTGGTAATAGTTTACTTTATCTATATAGTGTACCATTTCAATATAATTGGTATTATATGTTTTTATTTAAGATTTTCCCTCAAATGCATTAATACTGAAAGATTTCTTATGATTCATGAATAAATACATAACAAACTTCAGTTATGAAAATATCGGTCTTAGTAACAATTTAATCACTTCTCGATCAATAAAATGACTTATTGGTGAATTAATTATTTTCCCTTGATGTAGAATACCCAGGAATATCAGTAAATCAGTTCATTGTTTAAATATACTAGAATCAGCATTGTTGATAATGTACTAAATGTAACACACAACAGCCTCCTACACTATGTGTATAGCGGACAGGATGTAGTGCCAACTGCACCAAGGAGGATTATGCCTTGCTCTCACTCATCATGTAGTATTTCAAGAAGTTGGATCTGGAATATTTCCCTCAAAGCGTCAAAACTCTTAGTTCGTATACTCGGGGCCAAAAATGTTTATTTTAGAATTATTTTTCTATTTCAGTTCATTAATGTGCTCACCTAGAAACTCTGTATGAGAAAACTTATTTTATAAAATATAACATGTATATAACTGTTCCTATTCTTCAGGATGTTATGTTCTTTGTTAAAAGGTACGTAATTTGAAGTTGTTAGACCTCTTTTGAAAGTCTGAAAGTTCTAGGTTTCATGTCTATGAAGTTTTAAATCTACTCGGGCGTTGTTGCTCTCGTTTACAATTACAATTACTATCCATCTGGAAACTATAACCCTTATACCCTTATCATCTGATAACTTTCTTTATCTTTTTCTAAAAGATTTTAAATTATTGAATATTACGTTTATAAGATATATTATACGCACATGACAAGAAAGAAGTGTTACAGATATCTGTGTTGATTCCCCCCCCCCAATTGTTTATTTCGCTTAAATTGAAGCACATTACTAACTGAGTTACAAACATTATCGCATGAGTTCTGGCCTGAAAATAGAGGTTAAATTAAAATTGGATCGCTGCAGAATATCGTGTTCTAAAAATGTTGAAGGAGACTTGGAATTAAAAATGACAAATTTTGGAAATATTTAAATGAAATTTTCGGAAATTCTCCTCACATTGCAGCTACTTCATAGTAGAGTTATAGAGCTACTTACATAGTAGACTCTATTGTTATGTGCTTAAAATTTTGTACATCTTCCGTATATAGATTTTTTAATTAAAACCAGCTGTGGCTGTACCTAGATGGTAAATATATCTGAACAAACTTTGAACTTCATCTCTTCCATTGCAGCTGTCTATTCCGTCATCTCCTATCAATTCGCTTAGCTTGTGGAGTTTATGACATTCATGTTTTATAGCAATGTTTCGGAGGGGTAAAAAGATGCTGACTTTAATCAAACGTTTTTTTCATGATCTCAAACTTATGCCGTATATTACGATTGTAATGGCTCCGGTTTGAATACTATTTGTGTACCTCTAGTGGAGATTAGATTTAAATCCTAAGAACGTAGCGTCCAATATTTACTTTTTTTACTAACTTGTATGTAATCGTCTTTACACACACGTAGGTGTAAATATATTCATTGGTTTCACTTAAAACAGCTGCTACAAGTAATGTCTGCCCGCGTATGTAATCAATCTTGGACCGGTCACATTGATGTTCCAATCAAGGACTGGCCAGATTGTACCAATTCGCTATACTGCAATAATAATAATATAAATTCCTTTATATCTTAAAGTTATAAAAAATATAGTACAAATTTTGTATAGAATAAAATACAAATCATAACAAATTACATCATTTAGGCAAACAATCCTGACAATACAAAGGAAAATGTCACATATTATAATGTATTTAAACGCCAGACTTAGCCTGAGTACTATATAAAATGTATTTTGTTTTCAAGACACTGCATTCTTTTAGACATTCATATTTCCTTACAATAAAATAATTGGTCAATAGACTAAGTCATAATGACAATCAAACCATAATAAAACTAAAATAATCTAATCAAACAAATTATCATTATTTTCATGTTAAATAGTCTAAAAACCTCCAACTCTCTATATTCCAAACAAAGCGTGTTTCTCTACAGTTCAAAAGATTAAGTACGTCAAAATAAATATATAGGTTTACTTCTAAAAACATTATTGAGTATCTTACTTGGCTTACAGAAGTACCATATACATAGAACATACATACATATGAAAACAAACAAACTTCTAAACAATACTTAAATACATGCATAATGATATGTACCTATTCAAGCGAACCAATGTACAAACATGAATTCTCATAACATCATTCGATCAGAGATTATTATTAAGAACTATTTCAATACTATCTACAAACAATATCGTCGATCCAACTTTCCGAGAAATACATTCTCATAACATCATTCGATCATCAGTTTGTACTAATAATTGATTCAATATTATCAGCAAAAAATAACCACGATCTTACTTTTCCAAGAAAAAAGGAGACTACAATTTGAAATTTGGCAATTTATTGGAAAATTCCAGAGGCAACAACATTAGATGTTTCATTGAAAACATTTATTGAAAAATTTATTTAAGACCATATCCATCTAAGTTACGGAGTTTGGATTAATAAATATCTACATTTGTATTATTTCTACAATAAAATATTTAGTCACTTTACAGGTTTTCTATTGTAATGGATACAATATTTAAGGAATAAAACATTGGAAATCAGTTTGAGGACAATTTTTTTTATATTTGTTTATAATAAAGCACAAATCATATTGTAGAATTAATTTTTTATTTCAACTTACATCGCCTAATTTGAAAAATTATTGATTTTAGTGTGTTATATACAGCAGCAGAACACGCATCCCTTAGATGACCACGTTTAATCCGTTCTGTAGGATTCGTACACGTACTAAGAAGAAGCAGTGCTGAAAAAAACGTAAAAAAATAAACTATACTTAAATCTGGTTAATGAAGCATTCTATTATGTACATTTTATCTGTGTAGGGTTAATATCATAAATATCAAACGTACTTCAATAAATAACTCTTGAAATAATCTACTTTAGGGGTTGAATGAAAAGATATTTGCAAGTAGAGAGTTAACAATCCAATTAGATTGAATGGCATAAAAAACGTTCGATGGTTGTAAGAGTAAGCTTAGTACGTATTTATAATAAAAAATAGGTTTTTCATCCATTGTTGAGTATTAAAATAAACTAGTCTCAAATTACGACTCTTTTAAATGGCCCATTAAGCTAAGTAACAGTTTGATATCTCTATAATGTACGCCAACTGATCTATTAATGTGTTATGACTATAACGGAAGGTTTAAATATTTTATAAATATAAAACCAATCCAAGCCGCCTTACAAATAATCTCGACAGCTAAGATTAAAGTGGGGTCGGATGTAACGTCGAATGTATCGCTTCAAACAGCGGCGTTCAGTGTAGTATAAAGTGCAGCGACAGGATTGGTGGCCTGATGGATTGTTCGGTGGCCGCAGCCAATCACGTGGGGGATTAGTGGCGACCAAACGTCTCTCTGTCTGTCTGTACTCAGTTTATATCCCCGGATTTACTGACAGAGCTAGACGTAGCGCATGATTTATTCTTGGTGCCGAAGTATTTATATCAGTTTCTAAGTTTATAGTTCAGATTACAATATAACCAAATATTGACAATGCAAAATATTTTAATACTAAATTCCATTGCCAACTACATATAAACATTTCTTTCCGAAAATCTACGTAACATTTAATTTTAAAATTCTGTTAACCTTAACTATTCTTTTATTGTTCTTCATTGTTGATGCTCCTATAAGATTTAACTGACAGTTAATTCCATAAAATCCAAAAACAAGCCTGACAAGTTGTTTCAACGTTCGTGTTACCTGTTTGGTTCCCGATCTGCTGTGCGCCCTGCATATGTAAGCCTACACATTTTAATACGTCTTTTTGAATTAAGTGTATGTTGTGTTATATGTGCTTTGCGGTTTAAACTTCTAAAACGAAGATACTAAGCGTGTTTAATAATATGATATACTCTGTTGATAGAGTGTTATCTCCTAGACATGTGGTAGTTTCCCGCGTTATTTTCCTACTGAAATATCAGATACAGACATTAAAGACATGCACTCGTTACATTGCATATTAAACACTCCTAAGTGATGGTTACATTTATATGAGTTTCGGGCCCTGAAGTCGGAGAGAGCAAATAAACACAAAGTGTGTATAAACACTAAGAATATAACTCCGATTACTGCAAGCATTTCTTAATATTTGATTCAATAACTCAAAGTATATCAGTAACAAATACCAGTGGTGAGTAATATCCGTAGTTTTCATGGTGAAATAATTTATTATGTATCATGATGGAGTTCTATGGTCATTTTGAAACTGAAATAGACATATTTGACCTACACATTATTACATTTCTGTGTCCATTTAAATTTTATGCAATCTTACAGCAGTATTTAATGGCATTGATTATGATGGGAAGATCCCCCAAATAATATTTATGATTGAGTTAATTCATTACAAGGAAAAATATGTCTGCATGGAGAGCTATTCGAGGCTGTCTTTGTTTGTACACTCAGAAATTCATTATTAGAAAGCATAAACATATTTTACCTGATACAATCCAATCCCAATTCTTTATTTAACACAAAACACTAAATATTATAGCAGTGATATAGAAACAACTGTTGTTGATATTTTCAACTATTGTGAACATTACTAATTATTCTAGTTGTATTCATTAATATGATATAATTTAGTTTAAATATTAGTATAAAATGCTGCCATTAATATCATTACGATAATTTTACATCCAAAGCTACATAATTAATCTACAAATAACGAATGTTTCCTTATTTTCATAACTTTACATAGTGTTTTAACTATGTATGTGTGTTCTACTTTTTTATGTGTGATTTTTATGAATTCTATAAACTTATTAACTACAAACATTCACTTATTGGAGAAATAATTACATACAAATTATATTAAGTACTATCACGGTTTTGTTATTGTAAACGACTTCATATAATAATTATCGTTGAATAGTGTTTGTGGAATTTGATGTATGAGATATAATAGACACGAGATTAACATGCACCAGGTCAGCCTGGACATACACAGAAGTCCCATTATATATTATGTTACCTTATATTCCCTTACAGCAACGATGTATGATGTGTTTGGTGACAGTCTTGTGTAATTTTTATTTAAAGTTAGTTATTGGTAATGGAACGTTTAAAAGGATAATAGGATTTTGGACATTTGCCGTCCTTATTTTTTTACAAAATGTGTGTGGACTACGTTTTGAGGATTTAAATCTATCCTCTTCATCATGTGAGAAGGTAATTAATACGTTATAAAGGAAATAAAAGAGGTCGAGCATGCCAGAAACCTGTTTAGGGTCCAGATAACTATAAAAATTGAAACAAAATTTAGCAATAAAACAAACAATATCCTTACACACAAAGTGATACTAAGGTCTAAGACCACAACACAGGACCGGAGAAGGCTGCCTTTACTATAATCCTTGCCGAGTATCACCTTTCTGTCTCGTTGTTCTAGAGGACACGCCGCGATACCGCAGGAAGTGCTACCATTTATGTTTTGTTAGTATCCACTTTCTATTAAGTTGGTATGACGTGTTGTTGCTCATAATATGTGCTTGTGACTTGAGTGTGACAACGGCTGCGTTCATTTTCACCCTTCTGGACTCCAATGAGGATTCGGGTATGTTTGACCACTTTTCCTTCTTAATTTTTCTTTATTTTATAACGTATTATTACCTTCCCACCTGATTAAGTAGATAGATTTTAATCCTCAGAAAAGTGAGCAATACATTAAACACATAACCAAGGGAAATGTCTGAAATCATATTAATATTTAAGTTTTTTTTATAGTTTTAAGTGTAAATAACATGACTTAATATTATTATGCACTTTATACAGAAGGTTAGCCTGGACATACAGACAAGACATTACAGCAAATAAGAATACCTTTAGTGTTATTTGATTGTTTTACTTATAGGAAAGATATATATATATATATATATATATATATATATATATATATATATATTAAGAATCTTCAAGAGTAATATATTTTTCACGTTATTGGAATTGTTTATATTTTTCAAGAAAGATTTATCTAATATAACTGCTCCTAAAAAAAATAAGAAAACGCGTATACAAAATATATTACTTCATTTCAATAATTAATTCACCTGTTCTTAAAAGAAACATTCATCTTCAAACTCTATCGCACTTCATATTTTACATGTGACATTATGGCTCTTGCTGTAGTGTACACACACTCCATTGCACACACATACTAATTTAACAAGTATTACTGCCGTAGTTAATATAAACTACAAGCAGCGAGCGACACGTGTTAGTTACATGGCAATAGTGTCTGGCGTGAACTACAAGTGTGTCGAGCGACACATGTTAGTTACTTGACAATAGTGTCTAACTGACGCGAACTGTCCAACAACTAAATCATGACATTTCCGTCAATGACACAATGGTGTGGTGACGTCACGTGTTGTGATAATATTACGATCTTGCTTCTAATATCAGTATCGACCCCCAATAAGTATAATAGTATGATAACTATCTTTCAACCTACATTATGGGTAAGTTGTCAATAAAGCGTATAACCTTAAATTTACTTTAATTATATGAGTTAATAAACTCGTTATTAAGTTCGTAAAAACCATTCTAAATAGAAGGTCAAAGTTGTAGGCTATCAAGGTTGTATTTTTGTTTCAGATGGTGTAGTCGCAGGAAGACAGAGTGAACACGGAACCAATGGATTTAACCGGACAGTTCGTCCTAGTGTTGCTCTATCAGGGGGCAATTGTGGCAGATTTGTCTGAGCTGTCGCATCCACAAGCTCTCGCCAATTACGATAATGGGAAGCCACCGTCGACTTTGCTGTGAGCAACGGCTTTGGAATCACAGAACCGTCTGCGGTCTTTCATCTCAGCGGGTGGGATTTGGATTATAACCTTCAATAAAATATTTATTTCTCTCTCAAAGCCTCTTCACCTTCTGGCAGTGGGCCCCACCTTGAGCCGGATATTTTGGGGACGCTTGAAAATGAGAAAACTTACTCTCCTCGAGTGAATCTAATAAATATAGAGAATACTGGAAAAGATATTTCAATAAATTACTCATTAAATAGTACTAATATAGATCAATCAAGAAAACAAACACAATACACTAATGGATTACTAAAATCATTGAACCTCGAGCTAAATGAAATTCATTATCAAGAATCTAGTCTAGATACAGAACATGGAAACCCTACAGTGCTAAGCGTCGTTCAGCCTTCACCTACTGATGTATTAACGCGGTCCTTCAGTAAATCCGCCAGTAGTTAGAGAAATATTTAAAATAGTCATCATTTAGTCTTTTGAAAAACGCTATGCAGAAACGCGTGGAGTCAAAGGAAAACAGAACGTCGGTGTTAGACCACTCGAGACGCTTTCGTAAACTCACAAAGAGGTGGAAGTACTCCATGTACTTTGTAAAGAGGGAGAACTTTAACAGCTCAGACCAAGTTTTCAACCTAATCGCATCCAAAATTACTTTTGGAATAACTGAGTTACAAGAAAATATATATCTTGGTTGAATAAGAAGCAGTATAATTCCGTACGTTGATATTTTGGGATATTTTACTTTAACAATTACATACATTGTTGTGAATACCAAACGGCATAACAGTTTGTCTATGAAGACCTCCTTACAAAACTAAAGTACTCTTATTTCAAATTAGAACATGCTATTATGAATAATAATACCCACAACCATATTTTCGAAACATATACAGAATTTTAAAAATGGACATACACCACATCGCGTTCCGTAGACAGGCCAAATGGGACTCTTCTTCTTTTACATATTTGAGTTATCTTAAAGTTCCGACAAACTCGAATCAAGCGACTGAGCCGGGGCTCAGTTTGGACAATTTATTTTTGTCTTTTATTTTGCCCACCTCGGCCACTCTTGTCAGTCGGTGGGGGAGTCCACTCCGTCAGAGTATTGATTTTCGGCCTGGTTGAGGTCAGCTGGTTGACCTTGACTAGTTTTAACCGACCAGCTGTTCACCGGCACCGGCACTGGCTCTGGCTACTGTTCGGAGCGGTCAGACACGTTCGGAGAAGCTTACTGTGTTCTGGCTGTTCTCTGTTCTTCCCGTTTCTCCATGGCTGGCTAATTCACCGACTTTCGGCAGGTAATTGTCTTTTTCACTCTCTTAACTTATTTAGTTGGCGGTTTTTCTCTCCCACCCAGACATATATTATCGTAGATTAGTTATAAGTAATTTATGTATATTTATTTTGTAACTTGTGTTCCTCGTGTACGTGTTCGTGTCGCAAAGTGTTCGTTCCTGTCTTTCGTACCGTACGTTCTAAATTTGTTAATTTTATTTACTATGCTAGTTTAGTTTTTTATCTTTCGCTCTTGTGCTTTTCTAACTGATCCGTTCGGCGAACGGAAATTATTTATTCCGTGTACACACCTTGTTTTTATTTAGTGTAAGCGAGACGGTACAGACTTTGCAAATTTTTGTTACCTCGTGTTTTGTGTTGCGTGCAAATTTGGGTGGCAACATCCATGATTTCAATTTTATTATTTAATTATTGCCTTTATAGTAGCGTGAACTGATTAGAATTTAATTATTGTTATTTGGGAAATAATGTATTGTTATTATTTGTAAATTATATAATTATTATTATGCCTACCTTACAATTAATATTTAATAGCAAAATGTAAATTATTATAATATTATAATAGAATGATTAAAATCCAGCGAATTATAGTTACAAGTAATTGTTATCACGCTTAATCATTTAGTATGGCTGTTCTAGCCTATAAGTAAATGTTTATATATTTGAAAATTTGTTTTGTTTGTAATATTTAATATTGTCACCAAGTAGTGTATCTTTTAATACTTGGTGTCTTGAGGTATTTTTGGGAAATAGTCTTCTGATACTTAAAAGGTACTGTTAGTTACAGATTGTTATTTTTTTTTTAATTGTTAAATTTAAATATTTTATTATACTTTGTGGCAAACATAATTAAGTTTTTATTATTTCTCGGGTTGTAGTAGAGTTGTTCTGAATATCTACTGGTTATGTTGGGATTCTATAGGGTCCCCGTGAGTGCCGTCAGCGGGACTGGTGCGGCGAGTCTGCCCGAACAACTGAAAAATTGAATGCCCGCGCCCTGCCAGCGCTATTGGATCGGCATCCAACCGGAGTGTAGTGCTCCCATTCATTTTCTTCTGGAACAAGGTTGGATTAAAAAATGTGATGTTTTTTTTTACTTCTTATACTGAACTTGCGAGGACTGGGGTGCAGGGAGCGCTGCCAGATGTTAGATCTGGAGGAGGGCCAGTACCTAGCCAGTATTTATTTAGTTAGTTTACATGACCTGAAGGGGAGGATTTCATCTTTAATTCGGATTCGTGGAGGCAACTAAGCCCCCGCCTCCTTCGAAAATTGGTTTTATATATATTTTTTTTTAATTTCGGCTACAAACTTGAAACAAAATTACTTTTCAAAAATAGTGGGCCTAGAAATTCTACAACCTTTTTCCTCCCCTCAGTTCATAAAAATTACCAGTTAAAATTTTGCTACTGCCGTACCTGATATATGTTATTTATAGACCAAATTTCTATTTATTGTGTTATTATTATATTATTTATTTATTATGTTATTGTCATTATTGGAATTATATTTATTGTTGTTATTTAGTTTTTAAGTTACGCGGTGCACCGTGGTGCTGCATAATTGTATTTTGCATGGAAATGTTTGCCACCTACTAATTATATTTCTTGTACTCGAAATCTTGTCTCGTTTTTGTCTCTTCCCACTAGTGGCATGTGATTGTTTTTTTTTTATGATTTGCTCCGAGTTTGGGAGGGGCACGCTTCCGAGGCCTCCTGTATTTTTCACTAACTCGGAACAAAATGGTAGCAGAGCGTGGTTACGTGTTTTTACCCTCTACGGGCCCGGGGTTTTTTGTTTTGCCACTGGTGGTGAGAGGGATGAGTTGAAGTTGTTAGTTGACTTCCTGCGCCTGTGCCGTCTCGCTGTGCTATTTTCCGCCGATCGACAGGAAGTGTGTGAACCTATTTATTTCCTGATTATTGTTACTTGTGTGTTTTTGTTATATCTTGTCTTCGTTGTTTTTCTTCCTGGTTTTGTTCTGGTACGGCGTAGTGTTTTGTTGCGGTATTTTGGTTTCGCTGCCGTGTTTCGTGGACGGCAGGAATTCTGGGGACCCTGCTGAGAGTGTTGTCTCACTAAGTTATTCACTTGTCGCCTTAGTTATTGCTTTGTTAGTCGTTGACTTCGAGTCAGTGTGTGTTACTTGTTAGTCTGTGTCATTTATTTATTTATCATGCCTGTCTCTCTGGTGCCTGAATACTTGTTGAAGGAGGATCTCCATTTTGAGTTGTTGGCTCGTGGGCTTACTCCGGGTTCCGACTGCGAGTCCATGCGGAAGCAACTGCGTGATAATATGGAACTGGACACGACCTGGCCTAGAGATTTGACGTTCCAGAAGCAGAGGAATACTTTGGAGGCTAAGTTGGAGACGTTTGAGAATAGTCAGGAGGACTGGTTGGAGTCGCCGCCTACTGGCCGAGAGAGGGCTAGGTATTTGTCCCGGCTTACCCATCTACATATGAGGCTGTCGCTACTTAGAGCCAAGCTTACCAGTTCTGGTGATAAGGAGTGGTTGGAGGAACGCGTCACCTTGGTTGACGGCCTGCTGACTGTACTCGAGAGGGACGAGGGGGCAAAGGCTCCTGAAAAAACTTTGTCTGCGATTGACTCTGCTGCGGCTGTTAAGGGTGAATGCCGGATCCCTGGGTCAGTTGTTGCTGATTTTGATGTGGGCGTGGCGTCGGGGGTGTCTGGTGTGGACGGGGCCCGGGGGCCTGTGACCCAAATGCCTGCTGGATCTGGGGGACTGGGGACTGTGGTGACGGGATCCTTTGTTCAGTATCACAAGCTTCCGAACCCACTTACCCCGTTGCTGCAGCGACTACCAACGGTGGATGGTCTAGATACTGAAGCCTTGCTGCGGTTTCTTTCTGAGATCCTGCGACTGCATGACTTGCCTGGTCTTCAGGGAGCGAGCTTCCTGCATGTCATCTCTCCGTTTTGTAGGCCACCTTTGGGTGACTGTCTGGTTCGAGTTCTCCAGAGGGGTGGTACCCTGGATGATTTTCATAGGGAGGCATTGGATTTCTTTGTTCCTGGTCAGTTGAGGGAACGTCTCCGTGTGGAGAAATTCTTTAGGCCTCAGGGCAACGGAGAGAGTTTGGCTAAGTTTGTGGCCGAGGTGAGGGACACTGATAGGGTGTTAAGGCTCAATATCCCCGAAAGTACTGTGGTCACCACCATTCTTGAGGGTCTCAATCCTGAAGAGAGGTCCCGTCTAGTTTTTGCTGGTCGCCCTTCCACCTTTTCTGAACTGGACCGTCTGTGCATTGCTTCGCGCAGCGTGCAGTTTGCTGACCGGCAGAGGGCGGAGAGGAACAATCATCGTTCCATCCAGCCCTCCAGGGCTGTCCACGGCCGTACAGAATCCCGTGGATGGGCCACATCACTCTGGTGGGCTTCATCCACCCATCTGCTATGCCTGTGGTGAACGAGGTCATACTCGTTCGGGAGTGTGCTAGGAGATATCGCACTGGTCCAAAAAACTAGATCAAAGGGGGGTTTTCTCTGAAGTTCCCCCGAGGTCTAAGAAAAAATTTCAAAAAAAATAGTACCTGTGCGAAAAATTTGATTAATAGTTTGGACACTATGAGCCTAGCAGAAAAGGGAAACCTACGGCTTAGGACAGCATCTTCGGTGTGCCCTTATATCAATATCTTAGTGGGAGACTCAGTGCATAAGGCCCTAGTTGATTCCGGGTCAGCCTGTAGCCTCATCTCTTCCCGTTTTTTTTGAAGCCATTTCAAGGTTAGGTTTGGTGAAGCACACCGAGGAGTCTTCTTTAACTTGCTGGACTGCTTCTAATTCCCCTCTTCCAATTTCGAAGAAGGCTTCAATCAAGTTTAAGGTTGAATATTTTTCATGGGTGTGGAGCTTCCTTGTGGCCCAGGACCTGAGTATGGATTGTATTTTGGGGGCGGATTTTATTCAAAAGACTGGTTTGGTGCTGGATCTTCAGGCGGGCCAGTCTTATTTCAAATTCAATCGGCGAGTGTCAGTCCCCTTTTCTGATAAATGCAAATCGACGCCGCAGGTTGTGGAGGTGGAGTGTGAGGAAGGTTCTGTGCCCCTGGGGACCCGTTCGGTCACTTGGATGAGGAGCAAGCTGGGGTTCTCCGTGAGCTTTGCTCAAGATTTCCGGAGGTCCTCACACCCAAGCTCGGTTCTACCCATCTTATTGAATATGAAATTCGTCTGACTGACACTCAGCCAGTACGCTCCCACCCATACAAGTTGGCTCCTCCAAAGATGGAGGTTATGCGTGGTATCATCAAGGATCTCTTGGATCAAGGAGTTATTGAGCCCTCAAACTCATCGTATGCCAGTCCAGCGTTCTTGGTTCCAAAGCCTAATGGAAAACATCGTATGGTGGTTGACCTAAGAAAACTTAATGCCAAAATTGAAATAGACTCAGTGCCTCCTCCCCGATCTCCATTCTGCTTTTGATTGGTTCGGTAAGGCCAAATTTTTCACTATATTTGATTTGAACCAAGCATATCATCAGATTCCGTTGAAGAAGGAATCACGTCCTCTCACGGCCTTCTGTGTTCCGTGGAATTTGTATCAGTACCGATCTGTGCCTATGGGGCTAGCTGTGGGGGCCCAAACGTTAACTAGGTTGCTCGACTCCATCTTCCACGATGTGAAGTTCAGGTATGTCTTTAATTATCTTGATGACCTTCTGGTCTACAGTGAGTCTTTCACGGAACACGTTAAACATCTTGAGGAGGTCTTGGTTAGGTTGGGTAGGGCTGGCCTTACAGTCAATCCGGAGAAGGTGTCTTACGCCAAGTCTGAAATATCGTTTCTTCTCGGTCACCTCGTGTCGTCTAGGGGTGTATCTATAGACCCTGCCAGGACCCAAGGCATTCGGGATTTCCCTCCTCCGAAGGATGCCAAGGGTGTTGCCAGATTCATAGGCATGGTTAATTTCTACCGTAGGTTTATTCCTGACTTTGCCGAGGTGGCCGCCCCTCTGAACGCCTTAAGAAGGAAAGACGCAAAGTTCGTTTGGGGTGAAGATCAAGAAACGTGCTTTTCAACTGCTTAAGGAGGCAATTATCCAACCTCCTGTGCTGCGAATACCGGACTTTAGTAGGCCCTTCATCTTGCAGACTGACTCCTCATCCTGTGCTGTAGGAGCTGTGCTTTCTCAAGAATTCGACGGTGCTCGGCAACCTATAGCTTTTGCATCTAGGACTTTGACCCTTCAGGAAAAGAAATCTTCTATTTATGAGCTGGAGTGTCTGGCGGTCGTTTTCGGCATGGATAAGTTTCGGGAGGGTTTCCTAGAGCATTCCGAATTTCTGCTGGAAACTGACAATTCAGGCTCTTTCCTGGCTATTGGGCCCATCCTCGGACAAACTCGGGAAGATTGGTCGCTGGGTTGTCAAAATTGCGGCCTTTAAATTCAGGGTGCAGCACATTCGCGGCACCCAAAACGTCGTCGCCGATGCTCTTTCTAGAATGTATCATCTACCCAGCGATCCTGTTGATTCTCAAGCACCGTTGTGTGGGACTGTGATGTTGGATTTCCCTGCTGCCTTTGAGAGTTTTGGCTCTCACCAACTTCAAGACCCCGAGTTGTCAAACATCATTGGTGAGCTCCAGGAGGGAGAAGCCCACTCTCCTTACTTCTTGTCCAAGGGTGTCCTCTGCTGTCGTGCCCGACGGCGGAGGTGGTCCCAAGATTGTTCTGCTGCCGAGTGCCCTCATACCGATGGTCTTTTCCTACTTTCATGTTTCTCCCGTGGGCGGTCATTTAGATATTCACAAGACCATCGCTAAAATCAGAGATAAGTTTATCTGGAAGAGTATGGACAGAGACATTGCTGGTAGAGTACGAGCTTGTCATCTTTGCTCGGTCAGTAAACCAGCACAAAATACCAAATTAGGACTTCTTTCCTCCGAGGTGGCGGAGCGGCCTCTTGAAAAGGTGTTCATTGACTATGTGGGACCCTTTCCCCGTAGCAAGTCAGGGAACTCCTCCCTGCTTGTTGCTGTGGATGCTTTCTCTAAGTTTTGCTGGTTGATTCCTCTTAGGAGTGCCACGGCGTCGCTCACCGTCAAGGCACTCAAGTCCCGCCTTCTACAGAATTTTGGAGTGCCCGCCACCTTCGTCTCAGACATCGGCACACAATTTCGTGTCGAGGGAGTTTCATCGCTTCTGTTTTGGGCATGGAATCAAACATGTTACGACATCTCCTTACTACCCCCAGCCTTCTCATGCTGAGCGGTTCAACCGCAATCTCAGAGCCGCCCTCATCGCTTATCACGCTGAGAAACAAACTACCTGGGATGAAAACCTGAGCTGGCTTCAGTTAGCCTTCAATTCTGCTCTTCACGAAAGTCATGATTCCACGCCTTTCCAGGTCATGTTTAGTCGTCCTCCTTCTGATCCCTTGTCTAATCTCTGGAGTCTGGATAGTCTTCTACCAGTGCCTGGTACTCCCAATGTGAGTGACACTTGGGAAGCAGTCAGGGTTAAGCTCCTACAGTCTAGGGAAAGGGTGAGGAGAAAATTCAATAAGGGGACGTATTGCTAACCCCTTCCAGGTGGGGGATCTTGTCTTTTGTAAGGCCCATCCGGTCAGTTCGGCCGTGGATAAACGGGCAGCCAAACTTTGCTATCGGTGGACAGGTCCTCACCGGATTCTTCGTTTTCTCTCCCCAGTTACTGCTGAGTTGGTTGATCCCGTATCGGGGAGGTTGTGGCGGAAGGCCCACGTTTCTCATCTGAAGGCCTTCCGTGGTGATACCTCTGGTCATGCTCTGGATACTGGTGCGGCTGCGGGGGTGTCCGGGGACTGATCACCCCTGGTTTTCCCTGTGGTGTCGTTTTACTCTCTTTCTATTTTCTTCTTTCTCCAAGAGAGGCGCCTCTCAAAATTTCAGGAGGATCGTGTTTTGTCTGCCTCCTGCTCAGGACTTCGTTTCCTGTTAGGGTTCTCGACTTCCCGTTTCCTGTGCCAGAGCTTGTTGGTTCTTTTTTCAGTGGGGGAGAGGTTTTGTTTGGGGTTGCACCCTTTTTAGTGGGGGAGGTTGAGCCGGGGCTCATTTTGGACAATTTATTTTTGTCTTTTATTTTGCCCACCTCGGCCACTCTTGTCAGTCGGTGGGGGAGTCACTCCGTCAGAGTATTGATTTTCGGCCGGGCCTGGTTTGAGGTCAGCTGGTTGACCTTGACTAGTTTTACCGACCAGCTGTTCACCGGCACCGGCACTGGCTCTGGCTACTGTTCGGAGCGGTCAGACACGTTCGGAGAAGCTTACTGTGTTCTGGCTGTTCTCTGTTCTTCCCGTTTCTCCATGGCTGGCTAATTCACCGACTTTCGGCAGGTAATTTTCTTTTTCACTCTCTTAACTTATTTAGTTGGCGGTTTTTCTCTCCCACCCAGACATATATTATCGTAGATTAGTTATAAGTAATTTATATATATTTATTTTGTAACTTGTGTTCCTCGTGTACGTGTTCGTGTCGCAAAGTGTTCGTTCCTGTCTTTCGTACCGTACGTTCTAAATTTGTTAATTTTATTTACTATGCTAGTTTAGTTTTTTATCTTTCGCTCTTGTGCTTTCTAACTGATTCCGTTCGGCGAACGGAAATTATTTATTCCGTGTACACACCTTGTTTTTATTTAGTGTAAGCGAGACGGTACAGACTTTGCAAATTTTTGTTACCTCGTGTTTTGTGTTGCGTGCAAATTTGGGTGGCAACATCCATGATTTTCAATTTTATTATTTAATTATTGCCTTTATAGTAGCGTGAACTGATTAGAATTTAATTATTGTTATTTGGGAAATAATGTATTGTTATTATTTGTAAATTATATAATTATTATTATGCCTACCTTACAATTAATATTTAATAGCAAAATGTAAATTATTATAATATTATAATAGAATGATTAAAATCCAGCGAATTATAGTTACAAGTAATTGTTATCACGCTTAATCATTTAGTATGGCTGTTCTAGCCTATAAGTAAATGTTTATATATTTGAAAATTTGTTTTGTTTGTAATATTTAATATTGTCACCAAGTAGTGTATCTTTTAATACTTGGTGTCTTGAGGTATTTTTGGGAAATAGTCTTCTGATACTTAAAAGGTACTGTTAGTTACAGATTGTTATTTTTTTTTAATTGTTAAATTTAAATATTTTATTATACTTTGTGGCAAACATAATTAAGTTTTTATTATTTCTCGGGTTGTAGTAGAGTTGTTCTGAATATCTACTGGTTATGTTGGGATTCTATAGGGTCCCCGTGAGTGCCGTCAGCGGGACTGGTGCGGCGAGTCTGCCCGAACAACTGAAAAATTGAATGCCCGCGCCCTGCCAGCGCTATTGGATCGGCATCCAACCGGAGTGTAGTGCTCCCATTCATTTCTTCTGGAACAAGGTTGGATTAAAAATGTGTTTTTTACTTCTTATACTGAACTTGCGAGGACTGGGGTGCAGGGAGCGCTGCCAGATGTTAGATCTGGAGGAGGGCCAGTACCTAGCCAGTATTTATTTAGTTAGTTACATGACCTGAAGGGGAGGATTTCATCTTTAATTCGGATTCGTGGAGGCAACTAAGCCCCCGCCTCCTTCGAAAATTGGCTTTAAATATATTTTTTTTAAATTTCGGCTACAAACTTGAAAACAAAATTACTTTTCAAAAATAGTGGGCCTAGAAATTCTACAACCTTTTTCCTCCCCTCAGTTCATAAAAATTACCAGTTAAAATTTTTGCTACTGCCGTACCTGATATATGTTATTTATAGACCAAATTTCTATTTATTGTGTTATTATTATATTATTTATTTATTATGTTATTGTCATTATTGGAATTATATTTATTGTTGTTATTTAGTTTTTTAAGTTACGCGGTGCACCGTGGTGCTGCATAATTGTATTTTGCATGGAAATGTTTGCCACCTACTAATTATATTTCTTGTACTCGAAATCTTGTCTCGTTTTTGTCTCTTCCCACTAGTGGCATGTGATTGTTTTTTTTTTATGATTTGCTCCGAGTTTGGGAGGGGCACGCTTCCGAGGCCTCCTGTATTTTTCACTAACTCGGAACACGACTAAAGAATCCACATTTTTTAGCTTTGGCAGAGCAATCAGAATCACTTTATACGGGCAGAAATCACTTCATACGGGCTTGAAATCGCAGTAGTAGACTTCATCAAGGGTTGTCAGCCTCTTCTTACATTAATTTGAATATGCATTCATTGTATTTAATTTTATTGAGAATGTTTGCTTTTATTTCAAATTTTTCATATAAGTATTATTTTGCGAATAATTCTTGTAAATATTAATATTAACGTAAATTATAAAAACAATTCAGTTCTGGAATTTTGGTTTTGATGATTAAAGCCAGCAATGAAATTGCCCGTGCTTAACCTTTCTGGTGAAACAGCCTTTTGTATTAGTTAGTGATTCGGCATGAATCGAATTATTTTTGGATTGTTTTGGTCGCCAAGTATTGTGATAATAAACATTATTTCGTGGCACTAAGTGGTAAATATTTAGTGGTCAGGAAGTTTTGTGGTATTCATTCTCAATTTGTAGAAACCAATATTTGTGGTCGTCCTGTTAAATCGAAGTATACACACACACACACACACACACACACACACACACACACACACACACACACACACACACACACACACGCACGCACGCACACGCACGCAACACGCACGCACACACACGCACACATATATATATATATTTTTTCAATAAACACTGAATCGCAAAAAGTACTTGCTCCGCCGGGAGCAAGTAACTTTTTGCGATTCAGTGTTTATTGAAATTAAATAAGGCTATTGCCATTTATACAATTTAATGTATATATGGGATATTATTGTGATTTTTGAGATGCCAAAAGGATTAGGAACCTAGGGCATAAGGTTTTCTAAAACCTATGTAAATTCACAAAGTTATTCAGCGGTAAAGGTTATCCAAGACAAGAGATCAGTGCCTTAATCTTAAGTGTAATACTATTAATTTAGCAGTGTCAGCACTGACAGGCTATGATTTTACTAATTAGTGTACAAGTCTTTGTAGAAAGATATAAGAGTTGTAACCGGCAAAAGAAATAATCTTTGCAGAAATCTCCTCATAATATTGGTTGAAACAGTCATATTTCTAAGAAATATAACTATCATTCTCAGTAAGGAGTTATTCTCTTTGTTATTTATCGATGCCTAAAACGCAAAACGTCTTTCCTACTTCCTTCCAGTTACACGTGTGAATAAGACATTAATATTACTACCATACCTCAATTAAACTCTCCTTCCAACATAAAACTGCTTTTCAGAAACTAAATAATATAATTATCGTGGGTTTAATTAAAAATAGTTTTTTTTTAGTTAGTAGTAGAAACTTACTTGTTATGAAAAAAAATATAAATCCCATTTATTACGTAAAGTGCACTTAAAACATCGTGTAAATAATACGGTTGCCCTTATAAACCCTTGTTCTCGTCGACATAATACTCGTGACACACTCGATTACTTGTTATGACTCTGCTGCAGCTCCACTGAGATGTGAGCGTATTTCCACTCATTATAAAATATTTGTAGAACATTGGTTTTTTTTCCGCAGTACTGACAACGCCCGCGATTTCATTGCATTGCAGCAAACACTCAATTTATTTTTACTAAATAGCTCCAACGATTTTAATAACACTAGAACTATTTTATACCAATATGGATTACCCCATATGATGTTGTAAAAAAATGGACGCAATGTCCTTCAATGATTTTATTTAATTAAAACATTGCATTTATTTTCTGGTTTATTACTTTGTGATCCCTCTTGCAGTAACCCGCGACTTCACATGCAATATCTTCGGATTTGCACGTGTTTGAGCATTTATGGTGCAAGTGAATTATATAGCCGACGCCAATGTTGTGTTTACTTTGGTGATACGATCAAGAAAATCCGGTGGAAAACTATATATTTATGGCCATTGTAATCTACTCCGGTCTTACTGTAGTATTACTTTGCCTTGTTTCCCGATCAAGAAAATACATATACAATCACAGTCTATAAATTTATAGTAAATGTTAATACATTTATAATGCATTAATACATATATGTGTACTTATATATATATATATAAGTAGATAGTAATATGGGGTTTCCTGGCGCACTTTCGGAGCCAACCGAAAAGCAATGTAAAATACTGTTCAATGTACCATAAAGGAAGCTGAGAAATAACACAGCAAATCTCAATGAAAAATTAAACCGAATCTACAGTCGTTCGGTCTCCAAAAGCGATCCAGGATCGGCACATTACTATCTACTCTGAGGAATGAAAAATCAACCAAATCTATAGCTGTTTGCTTCTACTTTCTTAAGCTGTGCTTTGTAAAATGTTGTCAAATCTGCTACGAATAAAGGAAAAATCTTCGAAATCTTAATAAAATTTAATCAATTTAAAACATTTTTACTAAAAACATACTGTACTTTAATAAAAAAACTTTTCTACTAAATAAACAACATGAACTCACCAAGCTCTCTTCAGTTTCTAGCATTAAAAACAGTGCAACAAAGATGAATTCAGTGAATTGCCGGTTTATTCTCAACAACAGTTGATACCGTCTTTAAATGAAACAGAATTAAAAGAACTTGTAGAGTCTTTTGCAGAAAGAACGAAAACTGCACACGTGTACACACAAAAAACGAAAAAAATAAGGGATTATATATTTAATATAATTACGAAAGATATTGAAAAGAAAGTAAAAAATAAACAAACAGAGAGTTTTCATCGTTTTTTTTTATGACATTTTTCCCATATTATACGTCCTTTCAAGATAATCAAGACTTAATTGATGAATTTCTTAGGAATTTTTGTGAGTATCAAGATTTATCAACACAATTCATTAAAGAGCATTATAGAATTTTTCTTATAGAATATAGCCACATTTTGTGTGAAACAAAAGGTATTACTGTAGATAATATTCCATGTGATTCCTATGAAGAAAGACACCAACTATGGTTATCAAAACAGTACTATGACGTGGGGAGGGACTGCAAGTTTTAGAGTTAAGACTTTATTCTACAAAGTTAATTGTTATAATTTCTTTATCTTTAATAGTCTTCTTTCCAGTAACAATCAAGTGTAATTTTTTCATTTTTGTTTAATTCTTTAATCTTTTTCTCATCCAAAACAGTCAAAAATCTGTTCGGCAAGTGTACTTTACAATCTTCCAACTCGGCAATTATTGTAAACCCGAATTTATCTTTCATTTTCCTCCAAATTCAAGATTCTATGTTTCTTCCTTTCTTCCAATTCATTTAACTTCTTATACTCTTTAAACTTACATTCTCCAATATCATTTAACTCTTTCAAGAACTCCATTTAAATAGAAAAAATTTAAAGACGGAAAAAATGAAATTTGCTAACAATCACTCGAGAAGTCGGGGAGAATGTGAGTAAAACCGCATTCTTTTCAAGAGGTTCCTCGTTTAATTTCTCCAAATGTACTATAAAATCATCGAGGATTTCTGGTTCAAAATCATAAACAAATTCAACATCCAGATAATGAAAAAATACAGGTAATATCTTTTCATAATAAACGTGTGTATCGATACCTACAAACCTAATGTATTCTTTGAAAAGGAAAATAATTTTGTCAATGGTTCCAAGAGATAAGTAAAAATTTTTATTCTGTTTTCTAAATTCTGTAACAAATTTTGTTTGCTTCTTGTCTCCATATTGCAATTTTGTAAGCAGGTTATTCAAATGTGTTAATTTATTTCGAAATTTCTTAGGTTTAGGTCTTTCTAAACAAAATTAAATTACAACCTCTACAAACTAAATATCTTTTATCGATAATTTCTCCTCTATTAGAACACTTGTAACAGTTGGCATTATACTCTTCCATTTAAACAAAAAGATTTTTTTATAAATGGAGATTATGGAACTAAGTCTGCCGAGATATAAATTTTTCAGCGCAAATGTTTGTGTTTACATTTCTACAACAGAGATAAATAGAAATAATTTCATTCTATTGTACAACTATTTAGGATATTATGTGTACGATTACAAAGATTATTCCGGAAGAAATCGAGATTTTTCATCAGCGAAAGAGTATATTTTTGAAGTTTTAGAAGGAATGAAAGAGAATAATATGAACATCATCAATTATTGTAAAAGACAAAATGAATGATTGTGTCTTTGGTGTAGTGTTGTTAGTGTGCGTGTTTGCGCTATGGGGAATCACATCACATTCAACTTCTACGGTGTCTATTGTTTAGAGACTTGGCCCTGCACTGCTACTGTCCAACCAAGTTAATGGCTAGGAGCTGTAATTCGGGTCTTAGACTCTGGAATTTTTTGTTCCCAAGTCTCATTTTTCTTTGGTAACTACTGTGTAGAAGTTGATGGAGAGATACAATTAGGGAATTTGTGTCGGGTGTTTTGTAAGTGTAATGTTGTATTAATGAATGATGTGAATGATGAATGTAATGAACGAATTAAGGAAGAGAAGGAATGTACGAATTAAGGAAGAGAAGGAATTAAGGAATGAAGTGGAAAGGTGAGGAAGCAAATGGCGCGCCAACCACAGTTGTCATTACTCGGCTTGTTCTATAGTCATTACACTATGGCCACTCGTGTAAAGACTTGTCCCCAACCACTGAACGACAACCATGTCTTCCTCAATAAAAAGCGCGCCTGAAGCTCTGGGATTTGAACCCAGAACCTCAGGCTTTGAAGGCAAGCGTCTTACCAACTGAGCTACGGAGAGTCTCGAAAGTTATAAGCTATATCTCTGCTATATAAGTTGTTCAATTAGGATTGCTAGTTTACAAATTTATTAATAATTTTATATTTCAAAAACCACTCAACCGATTTTAATGAAATTTGGTACACATATAGTAAATACTTAACTCTTTCGACTTAACTTATCCATAAGGGTGAAATCATCCCCTATTTCTTAATATTCATAAAAAAATAAAAAAAATTATCAGAAAAATCTGAAACTTCAAAAACAAGCGAGTTCAACTTAAAATTTTCATGAAAATAACAAAATTTTCAAAAAACTACCCCAATCATCCCTTATCTTAAAAACTCTTATATCTCGAGAACTATTGGAGCTTTTTTTGCTGAAAATTTGGTATATAGGATCAGTAAATATTAAAGTATTTTTTAAAATCATAACTTCCGGTCCAACCCTTAAGATGACCTTGGAATAGTTTTTTGTTAATATCATCCCCATTTTTTAAGATATTCTTTTGAAATTAAAAATGAATACTTATATCAATGTCTTTAATAATTCTGTAAAGTTGTAGAATTATCCAATGAATAATATAGACAATAAGACGATTTTTTCAAAAATTTTACTGAATTTCTCTAATATCGTTCTTAATCACATCATAGGCTAAAAATTTCTCAGAGACAACAACAACATAACAAATCGCGTTTGTAACAGCTTTTTGAAAATCCATATTGATAATTATATCGTTCTTTGAACCAGAAATATTTGTCAAACTCTTTGTTGTATCAATGACATAAATAGGTCTATTCGCTAAAAATTCTTTAGGATTGTAATACATTTCCTTATTATTACAGTAAACTTTCTTAAAATCTTGATACATCTGATACATGATTCTGAAAAGACCTCCGGAAATGTTTAAATTTTGTAATTCATCTGGATAATAAGAACCGTTCAATTTTACTCTGATATTTTTTACATCCAAACTATCAAACTTTGAAGGATTTTTTTCTTGATTATTCTGTCTATCTGTTTGAAAACCTATGATAACGAACTTAGGATTGAAGATATTTCTATAAATATTTGTAATATCGAACGAATAAGTTGTTCCGGAAATACCTTTTTGTTCAATACATTGCCAATCTAGAAAATTAAACATAATGTTTTGACTTTTTGTAATTTCATCAATCAACCTTATTTTACTCGTGATTTTATAATCAATCATTGGAAACTCTAATAAAAAAATCTGTAATTGTTATTTTTCCATCAACAGGCATAACATTTCCAGTTGCAGTCTTCAGAATCACATCATCGTCTTCTGCTCTTATAAAACTTAGATAAAATCCTCCTTTATAGATCGGAATAGTAACATTTTTCAAAAAATCCTAATCCAAAATGAGATAAATTTCCAGCTGCTTCAAAAACACCAAATTTAAAATCTGATTCAAAGCCATTAGAAGTTTGAGAAATAACATCACTTTTTTGAATACGAAATAGTTCCTTTAATTGTGCTTAATTGGCCACAGTTTTCGACTTCTTCTATCAATTTATTGTGTTTTCTTTACTTCAATCTTAGAAAATAAAAACGGTATAAAATTATCGATTAATCTAACATTATCAGTTCCAAGATATGCTTGACCATCTTGTTTTGTTAAAGTTCCAGAAATATAAAACTGGAAGTTAGACGAGCAAAAGTTATCTCCAAAATCAATATTAAACTCAGTTCTTTTATTCGGTTCATTCAAATGTTGTTTACTAATTGGATAGAAATTTTTAAAACTCCGCCCTTTCAATATCACTAGCATACTTTCTGTAGTCCACCATTTAATAAGAGAAAATTTAGAAATTTTAAACATCATGTATCATTTTTTCATCGATCTAATGTACGTTGTTTTATAAGAAAAGATATAAATTTTAGTAAAATAATTAAAAAGATTAGAGTCATTTTTTAATGATCTACTTCGTCATATTCAGGATTCTCTTCCTTAAATTTTGCGATCTCGGTCACATATTTCAATAAAATTTGCACAGGATAGTAACCGCTATCTATAATATTGTTCCAATCAACTGTATCTTTATTTTCATCCAAAAAACTTTATACTCAAGTGTTGATAGAGACAAAGAACAGACATATGATCTTTTAATTGATAATGTATATTTTCTTGAATGAACTCTGATGATAAAAGTTTGATATTTAGCAATGTTATACCAATTCAATTTGTTTACGTATAATCCTCATCATATCTTCGGATAATTCATATTTTTGAGAAATGTCATCCCAATGTTCTTTTTTCAAATCTCTTTCGTGTTGCATGATAAAAAGATCGAAAGCACTGTAATGTCCCGCCATCTCTATTTATTAGGAAAAAATTTCAAAATCAAGTTTTTATAAATTGGCTCTTTTTTTGAGTTACATTCAGCACATTTTCCAGAAATTCTCTTAACTC
Source organism: Homalodisca vitripennis (assembly GCF_021130785.1). NCBI lineage: Eukaryota > Metazoa > Arthropoda > Insecta > Hemiptera > Cicadellidae > Homalodisca > Homalodisca vitripennis. The sequence goes on from NW_025776131.1 coordinate 355,105, forward strand.
GTTAATGTTTGCATAGTATTTTATATCGTTTGTGGCAGTTTTTCTCTTTGCACCTCACACAGTATATGAGCGCCATTTATATAAGGAAAATTAGTCATCATAGCCGCCTACTCCATTAAATCTGTTGTCGATGTTTTCAAAAGTTTTATCGACATCTTCTTTAAATTTATTAAAGTTTTCTTCTAGTTTATTTACTTTATCGAGATATAAATCGTTGTATTCAACGAGTTTATGATCAATATTCTCAAAAGTTTTTGTGGCATCTAAACTAAACTTATCAAAAGACTGCTTATTTTTTATAACTTTTTCATTAATTTCGCCAAAGTTTTCTTCTAGTTTAATTAATTTATCATGAAGTAAAGATTGATTAGTAACTACTCTTTTAAAAACTTCACCATTTTTTCTATCGGTTTCATTAAAACCCTCTTGAAATTTAGCGAAATCTTCCAAAAAGTTTGTTATTTTTCCATAAAGATCGCCTTTATATAGATTGAAATTTTCCTCAAAATTTGTAAATTTTTCATCACAATTTTCTATAGATCTTTTACTTCTCGCTTCAAGTTTTTCATAGACTTCTGTTGTAAAATCCTTTAACATGCTGTTTATGATTCTCATAATTTTGTTTTTAGTTCATTAAACATTTTAATAGGATCTTCTAATTGAATCATTACAACAACATCAAATGGATTAATTCCTTTACTAACACCGCTAATTCTTTTTCCTTTAAAATCTAAGGCATTTTTTAACATTCGGATCATGTAAATCAACAATATCGATGTTTTCTGATAATTTTAGAGGTTTTAAAATTTGTTCTTTAACAACAACATCATGTTTGTCAATACCAGGTCGAACACCGACAATTCTTTTCTTATTAGCCAAACTAACATAATTCTTTTCAACTTTGATCGCTTCAGTAATTTCATCAGCTTTTTCGATGTGAGACATTAAATTGGTAAATAATTTTTTTTACACCATCATCAACTTCTTTTTCCAATGTTTTTATTTTATCAGCAACTTCATTTGAACTCATGAAATTTGCAAGTTTGTTATCATATTCTGCTTTAAAATCTTCAATCTCGACAGCAAACATATCTGAATCTGGAAGGTTTTGTAATACATTTTCTAACTTGTTATCAAACTCATTTCTCAAACTATCAAAATTCAAACTATTATCTACATTTTGAATAATTTGTGTTCCAAATACGTCAAAAATATTTTGTGAATCCATATTTATTAAGCAATAATTTGTTAACAACTTCTTTAAAATCTTTACCATCACTCAGTTCATTCAACACAAAAACACATAAATGACCACAAATTGGGGGATCTTTATAGTCTTGAATCTGAGAATCATTGTAGTAAACGCTTGATTTTTTCAAATATTTAATCAATTCTATAGGTGGTTTGTCCTCAATTCTTCCATACGAATCAAAATAAAACGCAATCTTATCATTTTTATAATAGCAAATCCAATGTGTTCCACTTCCCATAATCGAGTCTAAATTCACAATTCCACATTCAAATTTCTTAACTTTTTCAGGTAATGTATCTCTCATGAAGATTCCTCTAAAATTGTTTAATATTTTTGCAGATTTCTTCCAATTCCCCGAATGTTAAAGGTTTAAATTTTTTTTTTCAATGTTTGATTTCACGTAATTCAAAGTTTTTTCATCTAATCCAGATCCTGTAACATCTTCCAACTCTTTATCTAACCAATTTAAAATGTTTCGAACAATAGGAATCACATCTTTTTTAACGATTGGAGCAGCTTTACGAACATAAGGAACAACATTTTTAAACAACTGGAATATTTTCTCCAAAATCTAATAAATCTTTCAAAAGTCCACCATTTTTTAAGTTCTTTCAACTGATTATAAGAAAATTCTATTCTGGTTCCTTTATTGTTTTTCTTATGTTTTTCGAGTTTATTGTATTGTCTATTTGTTAAAAATATCTTATCTTCGCCATTTTTTAGTTGATCTATTTTAAATTGAATACTAACGGGTATTTTCTTCTTAAAAGCGGATTTTATTTTTTCTTTCTGATTTTTGCTGAAATTTACGTTCACCTCCATTTATATAGTTAAAATTTCAAGTTCTCTTCGATTCCCATTCCTAGTTTTCTCTTCAAAAACATTGCTCCAGCTGTTGGAAAGCGCAACAAATCTTTCACCTAAAACTAGCATCTTTTGATAAAAATCTATCCATTGCCTTATCTTGCAAAACTTTATCTGCGATATGTCTGGAATTTGTGTCTCTATGTTTTGCATAAAAAATATCGTGTTCCATAGCAGCTTGATCTAATTTATTTATACCAGGATCTCCTCTTTTTAGTCTTTTTTCGAGTTTTGTGCCAGGCCCCAGATACTGATAAGTTGGTACGTGTAATTCAAAAGGTAAATTGTTGATAAAATCATTCAAAAGTCCACTACCCTCAATCATAGATGAACTTATTGCCGGCAAAACTCGTTTTAAATATTTAATTCCATCAGGTTTTTCAATCATTTCATCAAGTTTGTTCGAAATAAAATCTTTAATCGCTTTCTTTTCGTTCAAAAAAAAATTGTTGATTTCCAGCCTTTTCTTGAGCATAAATATAATTAATAATTCCATCGAGTTTTGTCAAATCGTCGATATATCTGTATTCAATCTTATTATCACTGTATTTTCTCACACCTGATCCTTCGATTCTTTTTTCCCAAATTGGTTTAATCAAATTGAGATATTTTTTACCTTTACTTGACTTTGGTTTCTTAGTTGATGGATCATTATTTTTGTAAATTGAATCAGATTTCCATAAAATTTCAGTATACTTTTTCAAGTCTTCTTCAGAATATAAACCGTCTTTTGGAACATCAGTGCCTGTTAATAATCTCCATAAACCTTGAGTTCCTTCATATGTTTTTTCATTAATAATGATATCATTATGCTCAAAATTCACGGGCAAATTTCCAATCATAAAACTTTTCTTTTTTCTGTCCCAATACAAACCAAATTTATCATCCTTTGCTCTAGGAAGAAATTTTTTACCAATTTCACCAATTATTATATCCGTTGTTCCAGGACTTATTGGTTCAACTATGGTAGAGTCTTCAATGATTCGAGGTCTAAATGGTGTTGAAGATGGTAATTTTGGCAATTCAAACTCAGATTCTGGTATCGAAATATCAGCAAATTGTCGTACAACTGGAACCAAATTCATCAAATTTTGATTATCGCTTAAAACATTTTCAATTTTGCCCTCAAACATTTTTTATTGCAGATGTTACAGGTTGATTAATTTTTTGAATAAATTCTTGTTCTTTTTCATCAATTCGAATCTGTTCTTTAAATTCTTTGATTAATTTCTTTTCTATTTGATCAAGTTTTTTTGCTTCTTCTGAAGTTACGTTCGCCATTTATTTAGGAAAATTTTGAAACGTAGAACGTGAACGTGGAACGTGGAAACGTGAACACGAAACGTGAACACGGAACGTGAAACACGAACGTAAAACGTGAAACACGAAACGTAAAACATGAACGTGAAACGTAAACACGAACGTGGAACGTGAACGTGGAACGTGGAAACGTGAACACGAAACGTGAACACGAACGTGAACTCGAAACGAAACGTGAAACGTAAAACGTGAACGTGAAACGTAAAACGTGAACGTGGAACGTAAAAACGAGAACACGAAACGTAAACGTGAACGTAAAAACATGAAAACAACTAGATTATCACACGTTTATATTGGAAAATTTATTCAGATATTTACCATTTTTAGGCTTCAAAGTTAGATTAATAGTTAAAAATCCGTAGTCTTCCTTCCAAATTTTATTCACATAACTCAATAAAGTGGTTAAAACTCATATCAGATCCCACATAATTGTTGTAAATCTTTCTCGAATAGTGATCGTCTTGCTTAAAAACACACAAACCATATTCAGGTTATTTCTTATAACTTGTTTATCAACCTTTGAAAAGCATTGAGAAAGATAGATACAAGATATGTTTTTGTGACGAGACATTACGAAAATATTCCTTAATAACGTCTTGATTTTCCAAAATACAATCATCAAAAACGATTAACGAATTGGGTTTACATTCGCTTAACGGAACTATGTCCTCAGAAGCATTATAAAATGTGATATTTTCTTACTTAAGTTTTTCTCAATATTTTCAAATCTTTCTTGTAATTTTTTATAGGCGTCTTGTTCTAAAGATTTACTAAAAACATACAAATTGGAAATAAGGAATCAACCTATTGTAGATAAAATTCAATAATAAAGTTGTTTTTTCCACATCCACTTGAACCAACAATTAACAATCTGATTGGTTGATCTTTCTTATTTTCTTCAAACGTTTGAAGTTTTATCTGATCTTTTTGCTTTTAAAAAATTTCTCCATTTAAATAGAAGATTTTCATCTTGAAGCAACGCTTGCGAAAATGAAAGCTGTTCAAGTTGACTTCAGAAAGCTCTAAATTAGTTTTAAACTTGGAACATCCTATACACTTAGAGGAAGAATCAAATTATTTTATCGGTTTAAGCGGTTTTTATTCTGACAATTTTGTAATAAATATTAGTGAAAGTTCTCCTTATTGTATAGGGATTTAGTGAGAAGAACGTAACAAAATATTATGGTTTCAACAAAGGATATTATACTTTCGATCAAATAAAAAATTCCCTTAAAAATTATCTGAAAACATTCAAACAATCAGATAAATCTTTAAACTTTGACGAAAACAAGTTTGAAATGCAAAAAAATTATCTCTCTAATAAAATTCAAATAAAATCACCAGTAAGAATAATGTTTTCAGCAATTATTGTAGATTTATTAGGGTTTGTTCAAGAAACTATTGAGCCAAATCAGGTATATTTAGGAAATAAAACGCCAAAATTTAGACCGTTCGATGTAATTGAAGTACATTGTAATCTCGTTGAACCTAGTTTTGAAAATCATACCGAACATTTACACAAAGAATCTGAAATTTTGTACACTTTTTTCCCAAATGTTTGCTTATGGATCAAAAATCAGTGAAAAACCGAATGAAATCGATTATATTCCAATTAGAAAAAATATTAAAAGAATTCAAAAAATCGTTCTGACTATTCAAGACTCTGAAGGAAATCTATTAAATAATGAGAGTTAAAACAACAATATATTTAAGATTGTCGAAAGAATGATGAATCAAGGGGGGGAACGAATCGTTCTTACCTTCAAATGTTCAAGAAAACAACTTTTGAATGTATAAATTACAAGAGTCTATCCCATAGACCCCTTAACAATCTTCATCCTGACCCTGTTTTTATCAATGAATCTGGACTTTATACTGAAATAAAAATTACTAGTTAAATTTTATTTCTATCTAAATGGAGTCAGTTGTAGACCTACTCAATAATCAACTAAAATTCAATAACAAACATATCTTTACGATTGTTGACGAAAACAATGTGATCTGGTTTAAGGCTAAAGACGTAGCAAAAATTCTAGAATATGAAAATACTATGCAAACGATCAGAATAAACGTTGACGAAGATGATTAAAAACTTTCTATTTTAATCTAAATATAAGGGGGGCTATAAATAGCTTACCTTCAAACTTCCAAAATAACACTGTTTTCGTTAATGAATCTGGACTTTATTCTTTAAATTTTGAGATCGCATAAACCAGAAGCGAAATTGTTTAAAAATTGGGTTACGAAAGAAGTATTACCTTCCATTAGAAAATATGGTGAGTACAAACTCAAAAACGAAAATAAGCAGTTAAAAGATGAAATAAAACAGTTACAAATTTCAGGTCAAATGAAATCCTTGAAAATAGAGAATCAAGAATTGCGAATGGAATTAATGAAGAGAGATATGGTATGTAAAGATTTTGATAAGAAAAAACACCATGTTTTTGTGTTAATTAAGAAGAATCACATGTGGGAATATCCTTATTACGTTATCAGAGCTCAGAAACGAGAAATACCAAACCGATTTAAAACATCTAAAAAATAAATTATCCTGAATTAGAGATTTTGTTCATTGATGACGAACCAAATTCTATCAATCTGTATAACCAAATGAAAGAATCTTTTGAATATTTTATACAACGGAAATCATTTTACTACAAATATGGCAGAATCTCGACTGATTTATAGAATATCTAAATTACACGATGAAAAATGTTTCTAAATTTTACTAAAAACTCTCGATTTATTATATTTTGTTTGTAAATGTTTAGCATAACTAGGTAACCATTGTAGAATTTTTTTTTCATATTCACAAGGCATTTCGTTTTTATAACTTTCGCTGAAAATTTTTTTAGCACAATCTTTGCAAAAAGCATCTTTTCTATCTTTACTATACTGCCAGTTATTAAATTCCAGAAATATTTTTAATTTCTTTACAAAAGTAACAACTTTTTCTCTTCTAAAGTTAATTTGTTCATTTTAATCATATAATTCCTTACAATAACAGTCTTTTCTATTCTCTTCTTGACACTTTGTACATTTCTTTTGAGACTCCATTTATATAGAAAAAATTATTACACAATGAAAATGTTAAACTCTTAACTTATGATATTTGGTTTGTAAATGTTTTTGATAATTATTTAACCATTTTATAGTTCTTCCACATTCACATTGAGTATCTTCATAATATAATCTATGGTGATTCTTCTTTACACAATCTTTACAATATGAGTCTTTCTTATCTCTACTATAGTGATCACTATTAAACTCTGAAATTTTTTTAGTTTCTTTACATTTAAGACATTCTTTATCTTCCAAAGTTAATTTTTCTATTTTATCATATAGCTCTTTATGATATTTCCTATAACAATCTTTGCAATTATAATTAATTCCATCTTTTCCTATTTTTATCTTTATAAAATTCTTCAAAACCTTATTTAATTCTTTGCACTTTGTACATTTCTTTTGGGCCTCCATTTATATAGAAAAAATTACAGCTTTGACTTTCTCAATTCATATTCATAAAAACTTTCCGGTTATTTCTTCATTATTTAAATCTTTTATACTATAAGTTACAGGATCTGTGTTATTAATTTGATAAATCACAAAGATTTCTCTTGACCAATTGTTCTTATATTTTGTTCGAAAATGTTTGTTTTTTACTAACAATTCTTACATGATCATTGACTTTAAATTTAGTTTTCGTGTGAATTTCAGGTGGAACATACTTGAAAACGGTCTCTAATAACTCCTTTTCTGCATCTTTATCTACGTCTTTCGGCTTCATTTTGATTGTGCTATGAACTGTAATCGTTATATTTCTTTACGATTTTTTGAAGAATATCGATCCATTTAAAGTTTTTATTAATCTCAAAAAGAACCTTCATTCTTTCATTTTGAGTTCTGTTATATCTCTCTACAATACTTGATTTCTCTTCGTTTTCAGTATGATAAATCTTAATGTTGTATTTCCTCAAAACATCGTTAAATTCTTTATTTTTAAACTCTAAACCCTTATCTGTATGAAGTAGGTTAGGAGGTTTGTGATTGATCCTTATGGCATCTTTTACTATATCTTCGAAAGCTTTTGAAATATCCTTGCCGTTTTTTCTTTTGATAGCTCTTGACCAAGCATATTTTGAGAAAGTATCAATAACATTTAACATATACTTTAAATCCATCATTTTGAATCTGAATAGTTAGACATTATAACTAAATCTGCTGCCCATAAATCGTCAATTCCTAATGTTATAATTTTTCTCTTTTTAAACTTTTTTCGTACTGGTGCATGAATTTCTCGAGCTTCAATCTCTATCTCATCTTTAGTCTTCAATTCTTGCTTAACAGGTTTTGGATTTGGATTCTTTATAAACTTACTCTTGTTTGTCTTACATTTTGAACATTTTGCAGCAATTCTATACAATCCATTTTGAGTTTGAACGATTTTTGAATCTATATTTTTCGTTTTCTTTTTACACTTGTGACAGTGAATTAAATCATCTTCCATTTACATATCAAAGTTTCCAAGTTTATTTAATTCGTCTAATATATCTGTTTTATAGCCATACGGTACTGTATCGATCTTATTTTCTAGGACAATTCTCTTATCATCTTTAGCGTTCAGTGCCAGCTTGTTTATGGTAACAGTGTACAACTCATGTTTATAACTTTTGATGACTGTCATCTCCCTAAATTCTTCTTTATCTTCGAACAAACATCTCTTCAAGTTTTCGATATTTATTGTTTTATTTACAACGCTTCTCTTAATTCCTTTACACCTAACTGGGTTTTTATCTAGATATTTGTACGAGTACATCTTAGACCTTAAAACCACAAAATTCTTCTAAAACTTCGCTATTTAACTCATCTTTGAATTTCCCTATTACCTTCTTATTTTTAGTAGTGAAACATTCATGATCTTTTGGATAATCACTTGTATCAAAGTCATCTATATTTTCTTTAATAATTTTAAAAGGATCTCGTTTCAATTCTAGAAAATAACTGTCTGTATCCATGTAAAACACAGATTCAAATCTGGATCAAAACACTTCTTTAATTTGTTGTAATAAAACTCGTACATTAGCAATTTTGAGAGGTCGAGAACTGAAAATCCTATGTAAATCGGTTTTGTTAAATTTAACCTTTTGTTTGTACATGTGACTCGCTATACAGTTGTCGTCAAAGATGTTAAAGCATTTGAAATTTGTTTTCTTAGCTTGTTTCATTGAAAATTCTTCATTTCCAAGCTTAATATCACATCTGTTTCTCACATTTTTCCATACTTTTTTCCAAAATACTGAGTTGTTCATCAGCTTATAAAAGTCCTTTTCAAAGGTCGCTTGTAGCTTTTGGTTCTCATGTTTGTGTTAAAATCAATGTATTCTTTCATAAAAAGGCTTCTGATCGAATGCAATAAACTCTATTCACATGTTTTAAAATCATTACCTTGTTCCAAATAGAACTTCAAAATTTCTCGAATGAAACAACGTATTCAGTTTTATCCAGTAGAGTTGTGCAAAGTTTTGTTTTTAAAATGTTCTGGAGCAAGAGGTAAATCCTTGTGATGTTCGTGTAAATTTCGTTGGATATCCAAGATCAACTTCGAGAATATAGCCATAATCTTCGTCGCCAGTGAGTTCTAAAATTGTTTCTTGCCACCTCTTCTTTTGTATACGTTTTAGGATCCATCCACTTGATATCACTAAACGGCAGTTTTTGCATAAGGCCATACCCATAAAGGTTATTAGCATCAAACGTATAACAAATAGTTTTCGGGCTTTGTCATTATCGAAATCTTTCAAATATTTGTTATTTGCTTTAACATATCGTTTTAATACACTGAGAAATGCCCCCCGCGAATGCCTTTTTCAATCATCAAAATACATATTATAATCGTTAATTAGCTGAAGCTCAATTTTCGTTAATTTTAACATTGCGTCCCATGCGAGGACTGGGAGCTGTTAGATAGTGTGCCGGATCGAGTTTATAACAATTAAGGCAAATGTTTCTGAAATTTTCGAATATATCAGCAAGCAATAAAACATCTTGGATATTGTACAAATCAGAGTAATTTCCAAGATTTTTCTCTTTTAATTTGTTCCAAACGCTCAAGTAGTGTTGATAATCTTTCCTCAGATATGCTCTCATCTGTCAAAAGTGAAATAGAAATCTTGAATTCTTAATTCTTCTGTGTAATCAAGTTTTTCAATACTGTCGATAAATTCATAGGGAAATATTCCTTTTCCAGATAGAATTTTTAAAGATTTCGTTCTTCGGTCATTTGGCTGTCTTTCTATAATTTCATTCAGTCCATCTTGTATAAAATGATTTGTATGTTTGGAAGTCTTCTTTCTTTAAATTTTTCGCTAACTTTTCTAATAGACGAGGCCATGAATCTGAACGTGTCCTACAAACGAAAACTTGATTGAATTTTCTTGGCTTATCACCCTTCGAATTCATCATAGCCATATCCAGAATTTACAGAATAATTTTATATATTTTTCATCGGTGTTTTGCAATCAAATCAACATTTTCCATATTGTTTAGCCAATTCTTTTATGTACAAATGAGTATCGTAATTTGACATATTGTGGGCAGAAAACGGGAATATTCTGAGGAAATTTCAAATTTAGATTGCAACATGCATGAGCTGCGCCTCGAAACTTGCCGGTTAAATGACAATGATCTCTCACTTTATTATAACTCTTATCTTTCCAACTATCAGGAGTAAAACCATACTGAATTGACCCAACATCATAAGCAGACCATTCACAGATATGACAAAACGTTTGAATTTTGATACGAAATTTCTTCTTCTTCTTCTGTCAATTTCATAGGTTTCATGTTCTTAGAATTATATTTTTTTTTTTCGCTATGTATATTCGATAATTTATTGAGTTCTTCAAACAATTTTGTCGGGACGTTTTTTCAAATCTTCTTCATTTTTGGCACGATAACATATCGGTTTGTACATGCGATTGGTCACATTCGACACTAAATATAGAGTAAAACCATAAGGAATGTGCCTCTGAATCTTGGTTGTAGTCGATCTTTGTGGATTGTTCTTGCATGTCGGAATTTTTTCTAATATGCTCTCAAAGTCCATATAAATTACGTACGGATGGTTAAATTTCTTTTGATAATTAGTAAATTTAGTTGTTTGACCCTGGAAATGGCATAATTGGCTTACAAACTTCATGATTTTTACAAATTTCCTAAGTGATCTGTTAAATCTCCAGATTTGTAAAAATGGCTTAAAACATCTTCTACACAAAAATTTTCTTTCTTTATGTTTAGACAACTGCGAAGAAACAAGCTTATTTAAATCGGTTATCAAAACATAATGAGATTTTATCATCTTGTTTAAACATACAATAAATCAATGTTTGTTTCAGCGTCATATTTTTCAGAAATTTGTAACGGAACAATGTTAATATTTTCATAATCAAAACTTGTAGACATTGATAGACATTGTTGGAATACTTATACTTGGAATTGTAGCTTCGTTTTTCAAATATTTGTATATCTTTTCAGAGACATTGGATACTCAAAACCTGAAAAATATTTCGTCATTCACAAATTTTTCGTATTGCTTTACACGTTCACAGTCTCTTTCTGGTTTTTCAATAGCACATCTTATTGAGTAAATAAAGCAAAAAATCATCTCTATTTTTTATATTTATATCAAGCTTTTTTATCTTTGATATTCTTTGGTAAATCGATGTATGATCCTGCATTCATCATTTCGTGTTTGTTAAGGCTCAAAACTAGTTTGTTTACAACTTTTAAATGTCCATCCGGAACCTTTATTTGGATTATTCGTTTGTTCTCGATGTGTTAATTTATTAAATTGCTTAGTAATAAAGTCGTTTTACGTCAAAGATTTCGTCTGCTTTGATAGTAAAATACATTAGACATGTTTGGCGGTTCACCATTCACTAAAGTTCCGTTCGGTATTCACATTCCAAAGAGAGATAGCCCTTCATATTTTTAACATTTTCTTGAAATTTCTCGATTAAACTTTTTAATTTCTGAACCGCATAATTGAAAGATATTTGTAAATTGACATGGAATTGTCGTTCAAGTTTGTTAAAATGTATTGCTTGAAAAGACCGTGTATTGAGGATAAAACTTCTACATTCAATGATATTTTCGGATTTTACTTTAAGAGTTTTATCAATTTCTTCGATCATTTCAGACTTGGTTTTTATCGTTAGTACCGATAGCCAACTTTTTCAGCTATTGAATGAAGTTTTTCATCATTAAATAGGTCGAGATTTTTCTTTTCAACTTTGAAAATTTCTCTTTTAATTCACGTAATTTCTCAATATTAAACATGTTTTCGTTGATCGGCAATTTTATTTTCTCTAGCCCATTGTCTTTAAATAATTTAGTTCATTATCGTAATAATTTGCTTGTTTTTTTCGTGACTTTTAGAATTATAATGGCGATCATAGTTTTTTCTTAAAATTTCTTTTTTGCAGAAACGGACATGATATTTTTTCGCGCTCCATTTAGATAGAAAAAATTTATTTTAACTAAATGGTGCTTGTAAACCAACGATTGCGGCCTCTCACGGCGTGATATCACTACGGATATGACGCAGGCGAAGCGATTATCGTGATGGTCGGTCTGTAGTAGCACACCTCGACTGTCATTGATACACACAGCGCAATCTTTCGGAACTAAAATGTCGGTAATGCAGATTTGCTTTTAAGAATAAAAATTGTGTTCCCGTTTACTATTATAACATTTTCTTTTTCAAAATGTTAGATAATTTTACCTATTTTAAATATGCGTACATTTTGTTACTTGTAATTTTTCAAATTATATTTTAAATTAATTTCTTAAATTTTTACTTCTCGATGGTCTGTTGTATTGTGTTGCTGAGTTATATATGTCCGCGAATTCGGTTTGGTCGGTTAGGAAGTTTACTTCTGAACTGTTTCAATGCGAGTGGCCATAGCGGAGAAACACCAAGTTCAGAAGTATTCAGATCGTATTCCGGAACCATTTCTCTATCCGTATCTCGCTCTTCTCTCTCTCTAGCCTGAATATAGATCCTAGCCTATAAACGGCAGAAGTGATTCGTGTCATAGGCATAAAAAGAGAGGGAGAGAGAAAGGAGACAGAGGGAGGAGAAAAGGTCGACCGAGAAATGGTTTTGCACTTTTTGACTTTGAATTTTTTCTATTTAAATGGAGTTCTTGAAAGAGTTAAATGATATTGGAGAATGTAAGTTTAAAGAGTATAAGAAGTTAAATGAATTGGAAGAAAGGAAGAAACATAGAATCTTGAATTTGGAGAAAATGAAAGATAAATTCGGGTTTACAATAATTGCCGAGTTGGAAGATTGTAAAGTACACTTGCCGAACAGATTTTTGACTGTTTTGGATGAGAAAAAGATTAAAGAATTAAACAAAAATGAAAAATTACACTTGATTGTTACTGGAAAGAAGACTATTAAAGATAAAGAAATTTATAACAATTAACTTTGTAGAATAAAGTCTTAACTCTAAAACTTGCAGTCCCTCCCCACGTCATAGTACTGTTTTGATAACCATAGTTGGTGTCTTTCTTCATAGGAATCACATGGAATATTATCTACAGTAATACCTTTTGTTTTCACACAAAATGTGGCTATATTCTATAAGAAAAATTCTATAATGCTCTTTAATGAATTGTGTTGATAAATCTTGATACTCACAAAAATTCCTAAGAAATTCATCAATTAAGTCTCTTGATTATCTTGAAAGGACGTATAATATGGGAAAAATGTCATAAAAAAACGATGAAAACTCTCTGTTTGTTTATTTTTTACTTTCTTTTCAATATCTTTCGTAATTATATTAAATATATAATCCCTTATTTTTTTCGTTTTTTTTGTGTGTACACGTGTGCAGTTTTCGTTCTTTCTCGCAAAAGACTTCTACAAGTTCTTTTAATTCTGTTTCATTTAAAGACGGTATCAACTGTTGTTGAGAATAAACCGGCAATTCACTGAATTCATCTTTGTTGCACTGTTTTAATGCTAGAAACTGAAGAGAGCTTGGTGAGTTCATGTTGTTTATTTAGTAGAAAAGTTTTTTATTAAAGTACAGTATGTTTTTAGTAAAATGTTTTAAATTGATTAAATTTTATTAAGATTTCGAAGATTTTTCCTTTATTTCGTAGCAGATTTGACAACATTTTACTAAAGCACAGCTTAAGAAAGTAGAAAGCAAACAGCTATAGATTTGGTTGATTTTTTCATTCCTCAGAGTAGATAGTAATGTTGCCGATCCTGGATCGCTTTTGGAGACGAACGACTGTAGATTCGGTTAATTTTTCATTGAGATTTGCTGTGTTATTTCTCTAGGCTTCCTTTATGGTACATTGAACAGTATTTTACATTGCTTTTCGGTTGGCTCCGAAAGTGCGCAGGAACCCCATATTACTATCTACTTATATATATAATTAAAAGCTAACACATATATGTATTTAATGCAATTATAAATGTATAAACTAACAATTTAACTATAAATTTTAGGTAGGACTGTAGATTGTATTATGTATTTCTTAGACTCGGGAAACAAGGTCATATAGTAATACTTACAGGTAAGATCCGAGAGGTAGATTACACATGGGCCATAATTAATATATAGCGTTTTTCACCGGATTTTCTTGATCGTAATTCACCATAAGTAAACAACAACATTGGGGGTCGGCATATTATAATTTTCTACTTGCAGCCATAAATGCTCAGAACACAAACACAAATCCGAAGAATATTGCATTGTGAAGTCGCGGGTTACTGCAAGAAAGGGATCACCAACAGTAATAAACCTGAGAAAAATAAATGCAATGTTTTTACATTAAATAAAATCTCATTGATAGGGAGGGGGGGGAGGACATTGCGTCCAATTTTTTTTTACAACATATTCATATGCGATGGTAAATCCATATTGGTAGTAAAAATAGTTTTCATAGGTGTTATTAAAATCGTTGGAGCTATTTAGTAAAAAACAAGATAACAATTGAGAGTGTTTGCTGCTCCGGAAAGTTGCGCTCAGGAACCCCATATTACTATCCTATATCTTATATATATATATATATAGTATAAGTATATTATATAATAGTATATATATATATAATACTATATTATATATATAGATCATATTACTTATATATATATATATATAATATATTTATTATATATATAATATAATTTGAATCCATAATATTTTATTAACTCTATGTAAATAAGAAATGTAGAAGGTGAAATGTTAATAATATACAAGCGCTACTATGTGTTTTCACATGTTAGTGCCAGAGGGATTTTCGAAATAAGAAATTGGCCCTATTATAAACAGTAACCCTCTAAGAGACGTTTCAAGTGTAAAAATTTTAGTACAATCGGTTGAATATTTATTTACGCATGTTAAGCGTAGCAAACCCAAGTCACTACTGCACATGTTATAATACTACTAGCACTTGCCTGTGGCCTTCGCACGAAATTTCATTGAGTTTTAATACATTTATCAGAAACTTCTGGTTAGATTGAATAATATTTCTAACACCACTGACGACCTAAGCATGCTTCTCGCCTATGTAGACTCACCTTACTAAAATACTCTCAAAAAGTGTATATTTATGGCCGAATTGTAATTTACTTCGTTACAATAAACTTAGGATAGAATTGCTTTCTGCACTTATATACTAGAGTGCTATTGTAGTTTTGAAAAACTCTTTAACTAGCACCACGGTGTAAATATTTAAAACTATTATGAATCGTACTTCACTGCAGGCCGCTCGACGCTCAAGTGAAGTAGGGGGGGGGGAGAAGATGGATGGAAGGACCAACAACGTAAGCGATTACTGGATTCAATAATCTCGCTGAGATCGCCAGCTATTACTTGGACGTATTGCCATCAGATTCATCCGTCTCAACTGAGGAGTTTTATGTTGAACGCCAATTCCCTTTAGAGATATCGGGCTATCTTCGTGTTTGTAGTTGTAACAATAAAAAATTCAATATTTTTAACACCTATACTTTTAAATCTTACTTCTCCTTCAAAATATTTGCATCAGTTGTTTATAAATGGTGAAGGTTAACGTTTCACTACAATCGAATTATAAACTATGATTGTCAAAACGAATAAATTACAAACTCGGGATTTAAATCTAAAATAAAGCTGATAGATTGTATTATCGCAAGACCTGACTAGAAACGCAACCGAACCTGAGATAATGATACAAACTAGACAGTAGATGGAACGGACTGCCCTTTTATGTTTTGCTCTAATCACTCATGTAGAGCTCTTTCCTTGGCCCGAGAGGAATGTATAGGTTTCAAGTCTCTTATAGAAACTATAGGTAGTAACGTTATTAACATTCAGCCCGTTAAAAGAGAAGAAGCTCGTGTACAGTTGAGGATATAAACCAAATACCTTGATAAATAAATATGTTATAGATGTTAGTAGTATCGGTAGTAGTTTCATGATACATATACTCCTAAGAACTTATAAAAATGACGCTCATAGCGAGGTCCAGCAGAGAGCACAGATAGTGTACACATCGAGTTAACCTAGTGAGAATGTAACACACATCCTGTTGATCCGCGAATATTCACCGAGTCTTCATAAGACTCAACACTTCCCTCGGGTTTTTTTTTTTGTGATTTTTTATTGTATTCCGTACTTGCTCCCGTGATAATAATATCATTTTTACCACTCCGTACTTTATATTGCACTTAGCCATTTTTAAACTATAGTCGGAACCTGTGTAGTTAATCTCTGGACGGTGATTTATATATTTATTAACAAAGTGTTTGGTTACTCTACTAGCTTTGGATCAAAGTGGTCCCATGGTGTATGTAAGGGACCTTATGGAGGGAAGTCCTTACCATCCATGAAATTAATTTGAATATGAGTGATTTCGGGCAACAAACAATACACAGCTCACACGTGTTACAGCACTTTCTATACACACACCACAGCCTGATATTTTTGAATCGTATTTATGGAGCATAAACCAAATAAATCCAATCATACAAATTTTAATGTTTTTAAAGAGTAAATAATTAAAAATTTGACTTTTCATTTTCAATTTCTGATGTTTCCTCCTAGTATTTTGTTACAGAAAGACAACCAATAAAGTTGAAAGGTCGGTACAAGAGGGAACACGTGTGTGGCGCACAAAGCAACTGCATAACAAACATCGTAAAGATATGTACTGTGTGTCTTTGGGACTGAAAACAAATTCCTCTCTCGCTCTCAACCCCACTTCTCCACCGTCTCTCGCGTTTAGCTGCTAACTTTTCCGATTTTTCTAAGTCAGTTTCTTTTCAGAACTGAGAAGAGGAAATTAGGATACACCAATTCTCACGTGCCGCAAAGAACTAAATTTTCTTTCACCAATTTTCTGTATGTTGTACACTAAGTATAATACCATATTTATTTTACGTTGTACGTTAAAATAAGTTTTCTATTTACTAAACATCATAGAGACATACACTCATTTTACATAATATGGAAATATTTATATTGAATCTATTATTATTATTATATTAGTTTTTGTAATTCAATGGGTTTTTCTTTTTATTAGGACGGACCTGTCCTCAGAATAGTTTCTTCGTTAAAAATATTGTTATAAGAAAAGCTTCAATCATAGAATAATTTTAAACTTACTTGGAGTTTTAGCTACAATTCCGAAGACCAAGAAGGATATTATTTGATTCAATTCAGAAAATAATTCTACAGAGTTCTTGGTAAGTCAGGTTTTATTAATACAACATAACAATCCAGACGCATGCCTTAAGAGGGAAGGTGAAACTGGAGCTAATAACTCATACATTCATATTAAATTTTTATTCGGTTATGACAAAAGCAATTAATTTTAACCATTTGATAAACACAATTGTGGGTACTCAATAATATCCCATGAAATTTGATTCTATTTTACTATACAAAGTGTAACAAGATTCGGCTTTCCTTTAAACAAAAGACAAACTGGGGGACCCACCTATCTGGATCCGTCCTGACCATAAGTACCCAAATTACTAGATCTCACACCGGATAAAAATAACCATATTTAACAATGGAATACGTCTCTTGCCAATGGTTAAATAAACACATGTAGTACAATTATATTGAGAGGGGTATGCAACAACTACGTGTTATGCTGTCACTTGCCATGCACACTAACTATACAAACATATGTATTACATTAGTATTGATGGATGGGTATGCAACAACCGTGCTTGTGTGTCATTGTCAATGCACACTAACTATTAACAACATGTATGTTCAATTATATTGAAGGAGGGTATGCAACAACCGTGTTGTGTGTCATTG
Organism: Homalodisca vitripennis; assembly: GCF_021130785.1. NCBI lineage: Eukaryota > Metazoa > Arthropoda > Insecta > Hemiptera > Cicadellidae > Homalodisca > Homalodisca vitripennis. Next base: position 372,874 of record NW_025776131.1, read on the forward strand.
CACTGACGCACACTAACATATACAACATGTCATACAATATATTGAGAGGGTATGCATCAACCGTGTTGTGGTGTCATTGCATTGACACTAATCTTATACAACATGTATTACATTATATTGAGATGGGTATTGCAACCAACCGTGTGT